>NW_023458570.1:3942260-3947338 GCF_013731165.1 Rhagoletis pomonella | reverse complement strand
CAATTAAAATTATTTTCCTGCTATCCAATCCTTTCAACATGTACCCCACCAGGACTGAACCATGTGCACTGGGGTGATTCAGAAAAAAACTATATATTTTTTTCTTCGAAACTACGCTCAAAAGTTTCGTTTAGACGCCAAAATAAGTTCCAGAAAATATGAGCCCTTAATATTAATATTAAGAATGTCCGCATCGCACTTTTCGATTCTTTTCGATTAATTCTGATTTTTATATTTAACGACCGATACGTTGTTTTCAACGATACGAAGGTTTCAAGACCAGGGCGTACTCCTGTTAGAACAACAATGGCGACCTAGTTACCGATGTTCAAAACATACTTAAATTATGGAGGGAACACTTTTCCACGCTACTGAATAGCACGGAAAGTTGTGGAGAAGAAGAACCAAAGCCCCCAGTCGATGATGACGGATTCGATGTCCCTCCGCCTGACCATGACGAGGTACGAATAGCAATAATGCGGCTGAAAAAAACAAAGCTGCTGGAGCTGACGGCCTGTCTGCTGAGCTATTCAAGTACGGTGGCGAGGAGTTGATAGGATGCAGGCACAAACTCCTATGCAGAATATGGTCAGATGAACGCATGCCCAATGACTGGAATTTAAGTGTGCTCTGCCCAATCCACAAGAAAGGCGGCCCCGCCATTCACGCCAACTACCGCGGAATCAGCCTTCTAAGCATAGGTTACAAGGTCTTATCGAGCGTATTGTGTGAAAGACTGAAGCCCACCGTCAATGAACTGATTGGGCCTTATCAGTGTGGATTTAGGCCTGGGAAATCCACCACGGACCAGGTATTCACAATATGCCAAATCTTGAAAAAGACCCGCGAGTAAAGAATCGACACTCACCACCTATTTGTCGACTTTAAAGCCGCTTTCGACAGCACTAAAAGGAGTTGCCTATACGTCGCTATGTCTGAATTTGGCATTCCCGCCAAACTGATACGACTGTGTAAATGACGTTTAGCAATACCACCAGCTCCGTCAGAATTGGGAAAGACCTCTCCGATCCGTTCGCCACCAAACGAGGCTTCAGACAGGGCGACTCTCTTCCATGTGTCTTCTTTAATCTGATGTTGGAGAAGATAATAAGAGTTGCTGATGCCAATGACATTGGTATCATCGGTATCAAAAACCGCGAAGTCTGTTCTGCCTTTCCCATGTTGGATAACAAACAGGCAGCACATTCGCGCCTTGGCACCCAGTAGAGAATTTCGTGTACTTGGGAACCAGCATCCTCAAAGTTCTCTCTCAACATACAAAAACCTTACTCTATAAGTCACTCATCATGCCCATGCGCAGAAGTATGAACAATGGCAACATCCGATGAGGCGGCTGTTGGAGTATTCGAGAGAAAGATTTTCGGAAGCTTTTCGGGCCTTTACGCGTTGGCGACGGCGAGTACCGCAGACGATAGAACGATGGACATAGTGCATCGAATTGAAATAGCTGTGGAAGAGGGAGGCCCCCACTGCGATGGAAAGACTTGGCTTCACTTGGGATTTCCAATTGGCGTCAGTTGGCACAAAAGAAAAATGACTGGCGTGCTTCATTGAACTCGTCCAAAATCGCTTAGGTTGTTACAAGCGCAAATAAGACGAAGTTGAAGGTTCCGAATGAGAGTAGCGAAAAAGATTAACAAAAAAACACCCTTGAGAATCAATATATGATAAAGACCTGTAAAATTGAAATAAAAAATCAAAAAAATAGAGCAGTTGAGCTTTTGATTAACCTAAGCTACAGTCTTTAATTACAAAGTGGTATGGTTTGAAGAGCTAATGAGATAAATACTCAAACTTCTTTAATTTCTTGTTCTCCCATATACACCTACGATACTCATAAATTTCGAATTAATCATTGAAACATAAGTATGTTCATATATTTATCATCGGCATGTTATAACTCGTAATTTCCATGGGGCATTTTCCATTATTTAAGCATATTTATAAAATCGGGATTCGACATCAATTTACATGGCTCACATTTCATAGCGCTAATTATTATTTCAGAATGCGTTGGGTTTTTGGTTATTTTTACATTTAATGCATGTGACCAGGTGTAATCCTATACTGCAATTACTTACACATATACACACTTAAATATATAGATGCACATGACAAAATCCATACATATCGTCGCTTGGCGCGCAGTACCTCATATACACCAAATGGGTGTTTCCATGAAAATGTCAACCAGGACTGAACAAATAAAAACAACTGAAAAGGGTTTTTAAGACGAATTAATAAGAGAAAAACTCGAATTTTTATATTATAGAAGTATTTCTGCTTATTGGAATTTTAAAACTCAAAAATGGAGGAGTAAAACTGAATGTCTCTTCGACTCAGTTTTCTCTAATGAAATGAACTATTTTCTCTTTCCTATTAACTAAATTAAATCTTAGAATCAAATTTGCAATAACAACTAACTATAAAAATGAGAAAAAGGAGAAGTTAGAGCTCGAATAACGGTAATTTTTTTATTTGCTTCTGATAGTATTCTAATGTCGCGTACGTTATGCAAAAACATTGTTTGTCTATGTCATTTGTATATTGGCAGTCGCAGGTAATGCAGATTACAATTCTTAAACGAGAATTCTTCCAGTTAAAGATATAAGGGGTATTCTCTGAGTCTTGCAAAGCCCTTGCATGGTGCACAGATTGCACGGTTAAAACCGGTTTTCGTTTGGGACAGCTTTGCAACCCGTGCAATCCGTACACCGTGCAGGGGCTTTGCAAGACTCAGAGAATACCCCTATACAGTAAAATTTTCTTCCAACCGAAGTAAAACAAATTTTATTACTCTTTAAAGTATGTCGCATACGTTATTGTAAGTACGAAAATTTCAATCAAATACATCGAAACCAATGTTAATTGCAAATTTTCCATTTAAATTATTTAGAATAGTTGTAAAAAAATGAAACGGTGGCGAGAAGAGTTCTCAATAAATACATTTTATTACTTCCGAGAAAAATTGTCGCCTACGTTATGTCGCGTACGTTATTGTTTTTTTTAATATAAAACTAGCCAGAGATAATTTCTCTTAAAATATGAAAGGATTGTAAAGGTACATTATTTAGCTTAATTTAGGAATATTTAAAGAAAAGAAAAACTCCCATGATTCGCAGACTTTCGCATATATGCGTGTTTCCATGAAAATGTAAACCGAAAATGCAAGCAAATGAATTCAGACGGCTTTATAACTTTAAATTTCGTATTCAGATGGCGGAAAAAGGTTTTGAAAACGCGAAACGGTGGAGAGAAAAACTGAAAAAATTTAATTTAGTATGTGTTACTAGTAAAAATATTGTATGGGGGAAAAATCTGTCGCGTACGTTGTTATAATTTTTTTTAATAAAAATTAACCAGAGATAATTTCTATCAAAAAATGGAAGGATTGTAAAGGTACATTATTTAGCTTAGTTTAGGAATTTTTAAAGAAAAGAAAAACTCTCATGATTCGCAGACTTTCGCATATATGTATATGTGCCTTAAAACCACTTCTTTTTTTGTCGCGTACGTTATCACCTGGTTTTGAACGGATATTTTCCACACCAAAGTTTCGAGGCTGCTTATTTTTTCTCAAACGTAGCACCCTTTGGTTGCAACATAACCGTAATCTTTTTTTTCTGTAACTTCTATTTTTGATAGATTTACGTTACTCTATAAGCGTACGAATGTCGCGTACGGCTGTATGGAAACACCCAAATGCAATACGACGTATGTATACGAAAATTTCACAAAAGTGCAAATAAATGTATTTTCTTCTAAACTTTTGAATGGTTTTCTAACTGAACTTTCTAAATCTGAGTTTCTACTAAAATTATTGACCATTAAATTTATGAAGTAGCCAAGCACTGAGACCGGGTACTGAAACTAATTTTTTTTTCTTTTTTAATTTCATGTTATAATTTTTTTGCTCAGCCACCTCATGTGTGGTATTGCATTTGGCGGATACGAGGTATTGCGCGCCAAGCGACGATATGTAGGTTAACAAGTAAGAAAGTCTAAGTTCGGACGGAACCGAACATTAAATAGCCGGCGCAAGTATTAAATATATGATTTTCAACTTTTCGAAACTTACTGCTACATGGTAAGCCGGGGTGTATCAATTTTGAGTAAACTAGCGTCCTTAAATTTCGAAACATTGAAGTTTCAAGCATTTCTGAAATTTACCGTTATATCACAAGTGGCCTCAATTTCAGTACGATTTCAATAATTTTCAACGTTTTGCTTTTATGTTGCAAGCACAATAACCATACCGAGTTTGGTACAAATTGATAGAACGGTTACCGATATACATATATGTGATCTTAAGTGGGCGGTTCCACGCCCATTTTCCAAAATTTTAACATGAACGTATTTCTTGGTAAAGAATTGTTGCAACCATCAATTAAAATATATTTTCATTAATATTTACTGATTTATCGAAGATTTCGTATTTCTCCAAATTACCGTTATATGGGATGTGGGCGTGGTTATTGTCCGGTTTTAAAATTTTTCGGCGATTTGGTATGATGTACCAAGGCTAACAACTGTGCCAAGTTTGGAAGAAATTGGTGCAGCAGTTACCAAGATATACACATGTAACCATAAGTGGGGGTGGCTACGCCCATTTTGCAAAAATTTATAATGGTGTTATCTTTCGTCTAAAAATTATTGTAAATATCAATTTTGAGTGAATAATCTTTAGTAGTTACTAAAATATCGCAGTTTTCGTATTGCTGAAAATTACCGTTATATGGGAGGTAGGCGTGGTCATTTTCAATATTGTCCGTTCCACCCTCGAAAGAAGTGCACGTACAAAGTTTCGTTAAGATATCTCAATTTTTACTCGAGTTATCGTGTGCACAGACGGGCGGACGGACAGACAGTCACTGCTTAATCGATCTCTCTTTTCATTCCGATCATTTATGTTTACATTTGTCCATATCTCTCTCGATTCAACAACCGTTATGTGAACAAAGTTATAATACCCTTGTGCACAAGTGCGCTCGGGTATAAAAACAGATGTAAGGAAAATTTTAAATTAATATTAAAGAGGCATGAAATAACAGGAGCTA
>NW_023458570.1:3940581-3942160 GCF_013731165.1 Rhagoletis pomonella | reverse complement strand
GGAAAATTTTAAATTAATATTAAAGAGGCATGAAATAACAGGAGCTACAACAAGTCATTAACTGCCACTAACAGCTACGACATCGGTGACAACGTGTCGTATGAGCAACAAACAAGCATTTCAAGAATTCATTACGTAACCACGCTCGGGCGAGATCTCTGACGTGGCCCCTCGTAGCTTGTATTCGTGTGCATGAATTTACAAATATCACGAAAATAAAAATTTGTAACTATAGATACATGTGATACATATGTATGTACATATGTACATACATAAGCCTTGCATGCGAAACAAGAAAAAGTGCCGCGTGAAAATATACATGGCATCTGCATAGTTGCAACAAACGAACTGTGGCAGTAAATAAGCCCACAGGCGAGTGACCATATTTACAGCGTTGTCATATACCCTGCAGTGAAATCCCAAACCAGTTAGAAAAAATACTAGTTCATAAACTAGTATGTGCCTACCAGTTCGAAATTTTCGAAGAACTTAAGCGTGCCTTTGAAGTGCCAAAGCCTAAAATAAAACGCAATTAATTGCTTTTCTTACAAATGTCGGCTCTGGCGTCACGTGAAGACTACTGGTTCTGGTTCTGGGACCGCAGGTTCGAGACCGCTTGGAGCTGGTTAAGATTTTTAAAGTTAGATCAATGTAAGTAGGAATAATTATTTCAATTTAAATATAACCCTGCAGGGAAGGCTACTAGTTGTGAACTAGAATTCTACCAGTATGCGTTTCAGCCCAACTAATTCACGTTCTATCCTTTTTCAATGTTAGCGACTGGTATTTTTAACATTGCGAAATAAAAAAAATTTTCCCTGCGCCAGGGCTTGAACCTGGTACCTCAGGCATACTACGCGAGTGCTTTGCTCTGTCGGCCATTGCGACTGTTGGCGAGCAAAAAGGCATTTAGTATTATTTTCATAGGGGATGAATTGGCAGACTATCTCATCAACTGGTATGATGCCACTAGTATTTCTACTAGTAGATGCTGATGCATAGCCTGACAATTGACATCTCGTAGGACATGGCAATGTTAAAAATACCAGTCGCTGACATTGAAAAAGGATAGAACGTGAACTAGTTGGGCTGAAACGCAAACTGGTAGAATTCTAGTTCACAACTAGTAGCTTTCCCTGCAGGGATATATGTATGTATATGTATGAATGTATGCATCTACATGTGTTAAAGTGGAAGCATTCCTGCGATCTCATAAAAGTTTCTGAATGGTCGTTGCCGGCGTATACATATGTAGGCTGTTGTCCGCTACTTGGTGGTGAGTGCAATTTTAAGTATTCGCTTGCACAATTTTCAGTCACAAATTTTTTAATTAAAAACATGACCAAAGCAATTAGACATATTTTGCGTGGCTTGTAAATTACACGACACTTTCATTAACTGCCGAAATATTGTCATCTCCAAGTGGTAAACTCTGCAACAAGAATAAATTGCTAAATCAGGTACTTTTTTAAAGGGAGTGTTGAATTTTACTAAACGTTTCATTATTCATTGCCTAAAGTTAAAAAAATGTAAAGTTGTTTTTAAGCTCAGCGTTTATATATTTTGGCTACCAAAAAAA
>NW_023458570.1:3922084-3940481 GCF_013731165.1 Rhagoletis pomonella | reverse complement strand
AAGCTACTAGTTGTGAACTAGAATTCTACCGGTTTGCGTTTCAGCCGAACTAGTTCACGTTCTATCCTTTTTCAATGTTAGCGACTGGTATTTTTAACGTTGCGATGTCCTACAAGATGTCAATTGTTAGGCTATGCATCAGCATCTACTAGTATAAATACTAGTAGCATTATACCAGTTGATGAGATAGTCTGCCAACTCATGCCCCGTGAAAAGCATAAGAGTGCCTTTTTGCTCGCGATGCTCCAGCAGTTACAATGGCCGACAGAGCAGAGCACTCGCATGATTAGCCTGAGGTCCCAGGTTCAAATCCTGGCGCAGGGAAACTTTTTTTATTTTCTATTTTTTATTTTATTTTTATTTTTTATAAATTTATTTTTTTGTTTATGCTGTTTATTGTAATTTTTAAATTTAATAAAAAAAATATTTTTGTTTAATTTCTTTATTTTTATATTTCTTCCTAAATGTTTTTTTGCAATGCAATTAGATTTTCAAAATTGTTATTTATTTATAAATTGAATAAATTCTTTTTACTTACATTTATTTAACTTTAAAAATTTTAACCAATTCCAAGCGGCCTCGAACCTGCGATTTCAGAACCAGAACCAGTAGTCTTCACGTGACGCCACAGCCGACATTTGTAAGAAAAGCAATTAATTGCGTTTTATTTTTGGCTTTGGCAATTCAAAGGCAGATGTCGCTAATCGCCTAAGTTCTTCGAAATTGTCGAACTGGTAGGCACATAATAGTTAATGAACTAGTATTTTTTCTAACTGGTTTGGCTTTTCACTGCCGGGCAGGAGTACGCCCTGGTCTTGAAACCTTCGTATCGTTGAAAACAACGTATCGGTCGTTAAATATAAAAATCAGAATTAATAGAAAAGAATCGAAAAGTGCGATGCGGACATTCTTAAAATTAATATTAAGGGCTCATATTTTCTGGGACTTATTTTGGCGTCTATACGAAACTTTTGAGCGTAGTTTCAAGGGAAAAAAATATATAGTTTTTTTCTGAATCACCCCAGTGCACAGCGTTCAGTCCTGGTGGGGTACATGTTGAAAGGATTGGATAGCAGGAAAATAATTTTAATTGCATATTGTACTTGTACGCATATTTTCGATTTTTTAGATCCCGGGCCCTAATAATGACTTTTGCACAAATTTAAAAATCAAAACTAATCAATACAAACTCTATGGGTCTAGAAATATTATTTTCTACACTTTGTGCATTTATACTAGAAACGTGGTGTATTAAAAGGTATTATTTATTTGTTTCTAAAGCTGCCATTTTGTAAATTTTAGCTAAGAGCGATTTTAAACATACCAATATTTTCAATTCCAAACAGTTAAAAAAGTTGAAAGACGACTATCAAATAAATTCCCATTATTCGGCAGACGAGTGTTATAAGTACTTATGTATTGTAATTATTATTACATAAATTGTAATCTATCAATATTTAAGCAGAATTTCAACACAGAATTGTGACTGACAGTCACAGAATTGTGACTGACACGAATCCCGGACGTGCTCATAATACTTTTGTATAGCCTATTCCAGTAAGTATATCTACATACATCTGTGTCATCTAACTGCTTTCACCTTATTCTTTGAACCTTGAAACATATGTAAATAAAAAAAATGGAGTTTTTAAGCTAAGTAGTGTAAAAGGGGCATTCCTAAGTGACGGGCGGGGCATTTTAACCCGTGTTTACTGAAACTTTTAGTAAATTTTCTTTAAGTATTGATTTAACAAGGAGAAGGATGGTTCCGTGCGCAGAAGTGGAAAACTTTTGACTGCCATTCACCTGGGAGTGGCCAGAAGCGATTCTTGTGCGTACGGTTTAAATCGCAGCTCACAACGTCCGGATATTTATATCCACGCATCCTCTGGGTAGCAACCAAACACCCGTTTGGGAGCGAGCTAAAGTGAGAAGGCGTAAATCTTCGCGTGCGCTGGGTTTGGGTCCCGCCACGTTAAAACCCCGCCCAATGAAAAATTCCAACAAGCCTCGGATGAGACCCCCTTTTTCTGATGACGACCACGGCAAACGTATAAAGGACTATGATTTAAGGGTATGCACCTGGAATATTCGGACCCTTAATGGGGAAGGTGCCTCTGCCCGGCTGGTTGATGTCCTCGGGAAGACACAGGCTGACATCACCGCCATCCAAGAAATGCGATGGACGGGGCAAGGTAAAGTAAGCGTGAAGCCTTGCGACGTCTACTACAGTTGCCACGTAAAGGAGCGCAAATTCGGTGTTGGATTCGTGGTAGGAGAGAGACTCCGTCGCCGAGTACTGGCGTTCACCCCGGTGGACGAACGTCTAGCCACAATCCGCATCAAAGCTAGATTCTTCAACATCTCGTTCATCTGCGCCCATGCCCCGACGGAAGAGAAGGATGAGGCGTCCAAGGATCTCTTCTATGAGCGCTTGGAACGTACATATGAGCGCTGCCCCCGACACGATGTCAAAATCGTGCTTGGCGATTTTAATGCCAAGGTGGGCAAGGAAGGGTTCTTTGGCGCCACTGTCGGAACATTCAGCCTCCACGACGAAACGTCCGATAACGGACTGAGGCTGATCGACTTCGCCGGGGCCCGAAATATGGTAATATGTAGTACAAGGTTCCAGCATAAGAACATCCACCAAGCTACATGGCTGTCTCCAGATCGAAAAACGAGAAACCAAATCGATCATGTTGTGATAGACGGAAGGAATTCTTCAAGCGTTTTGGACGTACGTACACTCCGAGGGCCAAACATCGACTCGGATCACTATCTTGTTGTAGCCAAGATACGCACCCGCCTCTGTGCAGTAAAAAATGTGCGCCCAACAATGCAAGGAAAGCTTAACGTCGAAAAGCTGCAATCACAACAGACGGCCAATTTATTCGCCACTCGACTCACACACCTGCTCTCTGAGAGCACTCTTCAACAATCCGACGTACGCGAGCAGTGGAACCACATTTCCCGATCATTAAGTACCTCCGCCGAAGAAGTAGTTGGATTTCAGCGAGCCCGAAAGAACAACTGGTACGATGAGGAATGTTAAGTAGCCGCAGAGAAAAAAGATGCCGCCTACAGGGCCACGCTGCGATCGGGCGCAACGCGAGCCATGTGGGACCGTTATAGGGAACTGAAGAAGGAAGCGAGACGTATTTGCCGCAATAAGAAGAGAGAGGCCGAAATACGTGAGTGCGAAGAGCTTGAGATGCTGGCCGACAGGAAGAACGCCCGAAAATTCTACCAGAGGGTTACGCGACTTACGGAAGGTTTCAAGACCGGGGCGAACTCCTGTAAGAACAACCACGGCGACCTAGTGACCGATGTCCAGAATATACTTAAATTGTGGAGGGAACACTTTTATAACCTACTGAATGGTAGCAGCGCTGAAAGTAGTGAGGAAGACGAACCCGAGTCCCCAGTCGATGATGATGGAGTAGCTGTCCCACCGCCTGACTATGACGAGGTACGAATAGCGATTACGCGGCTGAAAAACAACAAAGCTGCTGGAGCTGACGGCCTGCCAGTCGAGCTATTCAAGTACGGCGGCGAGGAGCTGATGAGATGCATGCATCAGCTCGTATGCAGAACATGGTCAGATCAACGCATGCCCGACGACTGGAATTTAAGTGTGCTCTGCCCAATCCGCAAGAAAGGCGACCCCGCCATACGCGCCAACTACCGCGGAATTAGCCTTCTAAGCATAGGTTACAAGGTCTTATCGAGCGTATTGTGCGAAAGACTGAAGCCCACCGTCAACGAGCTGATTGGACCTTATCAGTGTGGCTTTAGGCCGGGAAATCCACCATAGATCAGGTATTCACAATACGCCAAATCTTGGAAAAGACCCGCGAGAATAGGATCGACACACACCATCTATTTGTCGATTTCAAAGCCGCTTTCGACAGCACGAAGAGAAGTTGCCTTTATGCCGCGATGTCTGAATTTGGTATCCCCGCGAAACTAATACGGCTGTGTAAAATGACGTTGAGCAATACCACCAGCTCCGTCAGAATAGGGAAGGACCTCTCCGAGCCGTTTGATACCAAACGAGGTTTCAGAGAAGGGGACTCCCTTTCGTGTGATTTCTTTAATCTTATGTTGGAGAAGATAATAAGAGCCGCAGAACTGAACCGCTCAGGCACAATACTTTATAAGAGCGTACAATTGCTGGCGTATGCTGACGACATCGATATTATCGGTAAAAACAAGGGCTACGTCTGTTCTGCCTTCTCGGGATTGGATAGAGAAGCAAAGCGAATGGGTCTGGTGGTCAACGAGGACAAAACGAAGTATCTCCTGTCAGCACACAAACAGTCAGAGCATACGCGTCTTGGCACCCACGTCACTGTTGACAGTTACAAGTTTGAAAAAGTAGACGACTTCGTTTATTTGGGAACCAGCATTAACACCAATAATAATGTCAGCCTTGAAATCCAACGGAGAATCACTCTTGCCAACAAGTGCTACTTTGGGCTGAGTAGGCAATTGAGAAGTAAAGTCCTCTCTCGTCGTACAAAGATCACACTCTATAAGTCACTCATCATGCCTGTGCTGGTGTATGGCGCGGAAGCATGGACAATGAAAGCATCTGATGAGGCGGCTCTTGGAGTTTTCGAGAGAAAGATTCTGCGAAAGATTTACGGACCTTTACGCGTTGGTGATGGCGAATATCGTAGACGATTTAACGATGAGCTGTATGAGCTTTACAACGATATAGACATAGTGCAGCGAATTAAAATTCAGCGGCTCCGCTGGCTTGGCCATGTCGTTCGGATGGACAGAAACGCTCCTGCTCTGAAAATATTCAACGCGGGCCGCGATGCTGGTAACAGAGGAAGAGGAAGGCCTCCTCTGCGTTGGAAAGACCAGGTGGAGAAGGACTTGGCTTCACTTGGCATTTGCAATTGGCGTCAGTTAGCACAGAAGAGAAATGACTGGCGTGCTGTTTTGGACTCAGCCAAAATCGCTTAGGCGGTTGCAGCGCCAAATAAGAAGAAGAAGAAGATTGATTTAACAAAAAAACGCTATTTTACCTTATTACGGGTGGGGCAACATATTGTGACGGGTGGGACGAGTAACCATTGAGGAAACAAAGTTCGTGAGAAAAATGAACGCTACTGACTTGATGTGAATATTTATTATATTTTTAATGAGGGCACCTCATTTGAACAATGGGAACCTTAAGAATTTGTTTGTTAAGTTAAAAAATACATATTTTGTTGTGACGGGTGTGACATCCAACATGAATTTCTATGAACGCTTTTAACTTATCGAAGTAAATGTATTTTAAAGTTCATGAATTGTTCTTTCTTTTTGGATAGTCATTATTCGCATTGTCACCTTTAGTACATGAGGCATGCCTTGAAAACCTGATGCAAAAATATTACAGCATATTATATAATAATAAATAGCAAAAATAGGGAAAAATAAATCGAAAAAAATCTAATTCTAAAGAATTATTCTACCTGCTTTACTGTTTTTATAGATTTAAACACAATTTATGTAATTAATTTTTTTACCTCAGGCGTCGTCTTCGCTCTAATGGCTCAAAAGAAGAATACGTAATAAAAACCCTAAATAAATAATAAAAAATACAGAACTACAAAAAAATGTATAAAGGTCCGTTTGCCCAGACTAGGGGTCTATAAGTTTTTGTGGTCGTTGAACACGCATCAGGAGGTCCGTTTTGATCCATCACGTCAGAATTTTTTTCTAAACTCAAAACATGGTGAACTTGATGTGAAAAATATTGATACTGAATTTTTAGATTGGTATCGAGGGGCTCCTGAGCTCGCTATTTATGAATACGAAGTCATTTAGGAATTAAGCAATTTTTTTCGAATATTTACCGCCATATTGGATCCGTAATTTTTGAACTTTGAAAATCTAACTTCATATTCGTAATTAATGTGCCAGCGGAAAATTGGATTTTTTTTCTTGAGTTTCCTTTCAGATACTAAATTTCGAATATTCATAACTCTGGTTCTATTAAAGGCACACATTCTGGTTTAGTGTTATTTTCAGGGGGATATTACATATATAGAATATAGTTCTTCAATGCCGTTTTCTAAAATCAAACGTTTTTGCCGTTACGTGCAAAAACAAGAAAACTCAGTTAAATTTTAATAATCCAGAATCACTATATAATTTTTTAACCTAATCTATAAATAGGACACCTACATGTACTATGTTTTTATAATACTTACAGACTTAAGATTAGTAAAAAAATGTAACGTGCAAAGAAACAAAAACAATGCTCAATCATCACTTGACTCACTGGAGTTTTAGTTAGTTTTGGGATTACAACGAGCGGGTACCTTTCAGATCGGATCGAATGAACAAGATTTAGAAATTTAGACTATATACCTATAAAACTATGCATAATCACCAAAATCAAAAGCTCTAGAGATATGCCCATATACCTGACACCACAGTTATGTAAATTCGCGGCCGCTATGATTAATGAACCAATTAAGGTAATATTGTCAGGTTGTCTCAATCATACATACGGAAATCTTGTTCACTTTTTAAATTGGAAAATTAAAATTTTATCGCACTGGTGTGAACTTGAACATAAGTACGAACATACATATGTACATATGAATACATAAACATGTATACAAACTTATGTATATGTATTGTACAGGAATTTCACCACAAATACCTGCATATACATAGTATGTCTGAACACGAATGTAATACAAGTGCGTCCTTTATATCGTAGCTGCTGACCACTACGCGATAACCTATTAAATCTTGCTACCATATCACAAGTGTAAATAAATTTGCCAGCGGTTTCAATAATATCAACAAACTATACTCTGATGTATAAATGGCCCTTGTAATAATTAATATGCATTTTTTTTTAAATATTGTAATGGCATTTTGAAGGATGGTCTCAACAATGCTCTTTATTGGCAGACGTTTTTTAGCTTAT
This sequence comes from Rhagoletis pomonella, assembly GCF_013731165.1. Taxonomy (NCBI): domain Eukaryota; kingdom Metazoa; phylum Arthropoda; class Insecta; order Diptera; family Tephritidae; genus Rhagoletis; species Rhagoletis pomonella. The sequence continues at coordinate 3,933,535 of NW_023458570.1, read as the reverse complement.
CTCTATCTTACTAATATTATAAATGTGACAGTTCGTATTTTTGGATGTTTGGGAAATCATCACGCGGAAACGACTGAACGGATTTGCATGAAATTTTGTACGCAGATAGCCTATGGGCCAGAATGGTTAATAGGCTATTTTTTTAAGAGTTGCCACCTGTTAAAAAGTTTAATTTATTTAATATGCGGAAACGACTGAACGGATTTGCATGAAAATTTGCACACAGATAGCTTATGACCCAGATTAGAAAATAGGCTACTTTTCTTAATAGTTGCCACCTGTTAAAAAAGTTTCATTAAATTAATACGCGGAAACGACTGAACGGATTTGCATGAAATTTTGAACACGGATAGCTTATGACCTAGGTTGGAAAATAGGCTACTCGTTTTTAAGAGTTGCCACCTGTTAGAAATGTTTAATTTAATTAATACGCGGAAATGAGTGAACTGATTTGCATGGAAGTTTTCACACAGATAGCTTATGAGCTAGGTTGGAAAATAGGATACTTTTTTTTAAGAGTTGCCACCTGCTAAAAAAGTTTAATTAAATTAATACGTAGAAACGTCTGAACGGATTTGCATGAAATTTTGCAAACAGATAGCTTATGGCCTACAGTGGAAAATAGGCTAAATTTTTGGAAGAATTGCCACCTTTTAAAAAGTTTGATTGGATTTATACGCGGAAACGCCTGAACAGCTTTGCATGAAATTTTGCACAGAGATAGCTTATGACCTACGTTGGAAAATGGGCTACTATTTTAAGAGTTTCCACCTATTGGAAAAGTTAAATTAAATTAATGCGCGGAAATGACTTAACTGATTTGCATGAAAGTTTGCACACAGATAGCGTATGACCTAGATTAGAAAATAGGCTACATTTTTAAGAATTGCCACCTGTTTGAAAATGAAATTGGAAGGCTACTTCCTTAACCGGTTTCCCGATCAGAACGAAATTTGGTACACTTATTATGGATTTCGCACAGATTGTATTATACTGAAAGTAATTCCGATAACTCAAGGCCCCTCCCATAAAAATTGGAATTTTCATATTACATACATATTTCTGGAAATATTTGAGGGAGAAAACTGGAACTTGGTATAGAGATATGTATGTGAAATCAATGTTGGCATTAATCGATTGATTTTTTAATCAATTAGTTAATTCGGCTAAATTCAATCTGATTACAGTTAATCATGATTAATTTTAATTTGATTAAACAGTTAATCGTAACCAAGATTAAAAAAGTTAATTTTTAATCATTAAGTCTTAATTTGATCAAGTAGGTTTTATGATTAATTAATTTATGCTGGAATTTTCCTGTGCACACAAAGCAAGTTAATCCGTTATGGCTAAGTCGGGTTTCCTCATCAATCTGAGCAATTTGGTGTGCATTTTCATTAAGATCTATACCAACAAACATTTTATAAACTAGGTTTGTAAAAGTCCCCAGTTAATGTATTACTAGTAACAATAATTATATTTTTTTTATATTATGTGCGTTTTAAAAGCGTAAAACACAAAAAAAAAATTACTATAACTGGTGTTTGGTTTCCAATTCGGACAAACTAGACAGCTTAATCAGATTTTATTTTCAATTGGATTAACGGTTAATGATTAAAATTAATTAATCGTAATCGTACAGCTGAATCGTTAATTAGATTAAAATTTTGCCAACACTGTGTGAAATCGTATTCATACTCACGGAGAAAAATAGGCGTAGCACCTCCCATACTGACTGAAAGTTTCATATTGCATATATCTTCAAATGTTTGGGGTAAAGTACTCAAGCTTGGTATGGAAATACATATATATGTATGTGAAACTAATACCATACTCTTGGAGAAAAATTAGTTTTAATTAGAACAGGTGGTGTGGCAACTCCCATGCGGTATTTATTGCAGAGGACTGGAACTTGGCACCGATATGTGTATACAAAATGAATTCCATACTCATGGAGAAAAATTTGCGTTATTCTATAAGGGGCATGGTACCTCCCGCACAAATTTACTGTTTTATACTGCACAGTGGCGTAGCCAGGATTTGTTTTTATCGGGGGGATGAAAAAAATTTCCATCGATAACTTAAATCTGTGACACACAATGGCTAGAGGCGTCGCCTGAGTGCATTGTTTCATATATTTATGTATGTGCCAGTTTTACCATTATATATTTTTTACCTACTCGTTTATTCCAAGGGGTCTTCATGCTTTATTTAAATTTAAAAAATTAAATTACTATATCGTTTTAAAAATCTGAAAATTCACTGCGGGAAATTGTTTTATTCTCTTTTTGTCTTCGCCTTCTCCTTTTTGCCTTTATAAGTTTTGGAAAAAGGTTTTGAACGAACCATTATATCACATTCCTAGGCAAGTTTTGAAAGAATATTTTCGATACTAAATTTTATTAAAACAAAATGTTGAAATCAGCTTCGTATAGAAACAGTGTCATCGTTAATTAAGAAAGAGATATTCTTAAATATCATAACTGCACGACACTTCCATATTGACTAGATTTGACTATTTATTTTATTATATTTTAATTTGAATTATTTTTTATATAAATATAGTTTATTCCTTAACAAACACTAAATGAAAATAAGTTTAATCTTTGAACAACATTAAAAAAAATCGACAAACTTTCGTAAAAATTTCGAACTTTCTATTTCAATTTTATCTCTTAATATTTTGCAGTTTTTTAGCTCATTCAATTTTAGTCTAATAAAGTGCAAGATCCATTTATCTATTCATAATAACTTAAAAAAAATTGTTTGTTAAGAAGTGTATCTTAAAGTATCTGCCTTGCCATTATTTTAAAAGTGTAAAATATGTAAATGTACCTACATAAACTTTCCTGTGAATACCATGAAATCATTGGTCTTGAAGGAAATCTATGTATGCATGCATGCATATGAGCAAATTAAAAAGTCGATACAATTTACAGTCGAAAAGTACAGTTTTTATATAGATTTCGTAATGAAGGAACAATTTTAATTCCCAACACTGTTGGGAACTAAGCAAAACGGCCTAGGGTATTTCGCAAATATTCAAATACATAATCCACCAACCGATAATTTTATATATTCATTAAAAGATAATTTGTCATTAGTCTGAAATAAAAAAATTATAAATCGGAAGGGTAAAATAGTATTGTGTTATTAATTCAAAAATAAAAAATTTAATTTCACTGACGAAGGGGGCGGATCTATCCCCCAATCCCCCCCTGGTTCGCCACTGATACCGCATATCTCTAGAGGTGTTCATGGTAGAGTACTGGGACTTGGTACTGGGGCATGTAAAATCAATTCTAAATTCATGGAAGAAGATTAGGGTTATAAGAAAAACGGGCGTGACACTTCCTGTACAAATTGACTTTTTCTTGCCACATATCCCCGGAAGCGTTTTGTGGAAGAATACTCGAACTTGGTATGGAGTTGCGTATACAAAATATATCAATTGCTCATGAAAAAAATGTGAGTTATTTAAAATGGAGGCATGTCGCCTCCCATACATACTAAAAATTTTTTAATACATATCTCTGGAAGGATAGAAAATCTCTGGAAGTATTTTAAATTTGTTATGGAGATTTATTTTATAAGTGCCGTACTGACTAAAAAAATTTCATTTAATGGAAAAGGAAGAGCCTGGTCGGTCTTGTAACGTAAAGCTGTCATGATGCATACATACCTCTTGAGGCATTTGCTATAGTAATGAGGAGTGGTATTTTGCAAAATTTGCTTTATTTCACTTTTAACTGGGAAATAATACCAAAATCTGAGTTTTGCTTTATTTCCAACAAAGGTTGGAAATAAAACAAATTTTGCCTTATTTCCCATTGCTTATTTATACTATTTGTAAAAAAAAAAAAATCAGTTTACTGACAGAAGGAAAAAGAACTTTGTTTATTATAAAAATACAATTGAACCAAGGCACATTGAACAGGTAATATCAGTATAGCAGCTGATTTGATTTTTTTCAAATTATTTGTTCTCGAAAATGTCAAATATTTTACATTTCTTCTCACAAAAATTCTAAATTGTTAAAACCTATTTGCATGTGAAACATTTTCCATACAAAACCAGTGATTAAATAGCAGCTTTTGGAAAGCTCGCCCAACTCAGCAGCACAACCGCTGATTACTGGGCCTGGCACAGGATGGATCAATGCTTCGAGAAGCGAACCAATTTACTAAGAAAGAAAGTTGCAACAATTTTCATTTTTTCAATTTAAATTGTTTATATTTTTCGTATTTCGCATGGCACGCTTTGATGTAAAGAAAAACATCAGAACAGTTTTTGGCACCTTCGATACCAGAAGCAACAACAAAATACAGGCAAATGTTGTTTTTGCTCAAATGCTCTAAAACTGTTTGATAGGCCTTGAATTAAACAAAAAATGTGTCATTTTACTCAGCCGTGAAGACAGCTTCTCTGCGTGCTGTCAAAAACGGCTTTGAAATCGACAAATAGAAGGCGTGAGACGATCCTATTCTCTCGGATCTTTTTAAAGATTTTTTCGTATTTTGAATACCTGATATATGATGGATTTGCCAGGCTTAAAGCCACACTGATAAGGTCCAATCAGTTCGTTGCCGGTACACTTCAGTCTCTCGAGCAATACACTCGATAAGACCTTATAACATATGCTTAGAAGGCTGATTCCGCGGTAGTTGGCGCGAATGGCTTGATCGACTTTCTTAGGATTAGGTCGAGCACACTTAAATTCCAGTCGTCCGGCATGCGATCATCTGAGCATCCTGCATTAGAGTTGATTCATGCAACCTAACAACTCCTCGCCACCGTTCTTTAATAGCTCAGCTGGCGACTGTCGCCTCCAACAGATTTGTTGGTTTTCAAGCGCGCTATCGCTATTCGTACCTCGTCATAGTCAGGTGGTGGAACATCTGGACTGGTGGCTCGGGTTCTTCTTCTCCACTAATTTCAGCGCTGCTACCATTCAATAGGGTGGAAAAGTCTTCCCTCCATACTTTAAGTACATTCTGGACATCGGCCACTAGGTCGCCATTGTTTTCCTTACAAGAGTTCGCCCTGGTCTTCAAACCTTCCGTTAGTCGCCTGAACTTCTGGTAAAATTTTTGGGCGTTTTTCCTGTCGGCTAGCATTGCAAGCTGTTCGCACTCACATATTTCGGCCTCTCTCCTCTTATTGCGGCAAATACTTCTCGCTTTCCTCTTCATTCCCTATAACGGTCCCACATGGCTCGCGTTGCGCCCGATCGCAACGTGGCCCTAAAGCGGAGTCTTTTTTCTATGCGGCTTCTTGACATTCCTCATCGTACTAGTAGTTCTTTCGGCGGTACTTAATGATCAGGAAATGTGGTTCAACTGCTCGCTTATGTCAGATTGTTGAAGAGTAGTCTCAGAGAGTAGGTGTGTGAGTTGAGTGGTGAATAAATTGGCCGTCTGTTGTGATTGTAGCTTTTCGACGTTAAGCTTTCCTTGCATTGTTGGGCGCACATTTTTGCTGCGCAGAGGCGGGTGCGCATCTTGGATACAAAAAGATAGTGGTCCGAGTCGATGTTTGGCCCTCGGAGTGTACGTACGTCTAAAACGCTGGCAGCATGCCTTCCGTCTATTACAACGTGGTAGATTTGGTTTCTCGCTTTTCGATCTGGAGACAGCCATGTAGCTTGGTGGATGTTCTTATGCTGGAACCTATTACTACATATTACCATGTTTCCGGCCCCGGCGAACTCGAGCAGCCTCGTTCCGTTATCGGACGCTTCGTCGTGGAGGCTGAATTTTCCGACAGTAGCGCCAAAGATCCCTTCCCTGCCCACCTTGGCATTAAACTCATCGAGCACGACTTTAACGTCGTGTCGCGGGCAGCGCTCATATGTACGCTCTAAGCGCTCATAGAAGATATCCTTGGACGCCTCGCCCTTTTCTTCCGTCGGGGCATGGGCGCAAATAAGCGAGATGTTGAAGAATCCAGCTTTGATTTGATGCGGATTGTGGCTAGACGTTCGTCCGCCAGGGTGAACGCCAGTCTCGGCGACGGAGTCTCTCTCCTACCACGAATCCGACACCAAATTTGCGCTCCTTTACGTGGCAACTGTAGTAGACGTCCCAAGGCTTCACACTTACTTTTCCTTGCCCCGTCCATCGCATTTCTTGGATGGCGGTGATGTCAGCCTTTGTCTTCTCGGGGACATCAACCAGCCGGGCAGAGGCACCTTCCCTATTAAGCGTCCGGATATTACAGGTGCTTACCCTTGAATCATAGTCCTTTATAAATATCCGGACGTTGTGAGCTGCGATTTTCCACTTCTGCGCACGGAGCCATCCCCCAGGTGAAGTAATATTAGAGCAAAAAGAAAGATTCTGACACTCCCTTATTTTAAAATCTAATATATAAAAATCCCGTGTCACGGTGTTTGTGGTCGAACTCCTCCTAAACGACTCGACCGATCTTTAAAGGGGGCGTGATTTAATTTTTATAGCCGAGCGCACTTATGCACAATGGTATTATAACTTTGATCGCATAAAGGTTGATTGTAACAGCCAAAACGTATCGAGAAATGTATACATAAAAGCTCAGAATGAAAAGAGAAATCGATTAAGCCATTTCTGTCTGCCGTGTACACAATAACTCGAGAAAAAGTTAGGTATTTCAATGAAATTTGGTAAGTAGGTTGCCCTTTATCCAAGGTAGGTTGGGATTGAAAATGGGAAAAATCGGACAATAACCACGCCCACCTCCCACCTCCCATATAATGGTATTTTCGAAATATGCAAAAACCACGAAATTTCCGTAAATACTAGATCAAAATTATTGAAAGTTGGTACGCGAAATAGAATTGTGGTACAAAATAAGACAGTAATGACATTTTTCGAAAATGGGAGCAGCACCGCCCACTTACGATGATATGCTCTATCTCTGTAGTCCCTTCACCTATCCCCACCAAACTCGATACGAACATTGCTTAGAGCCTGTGAAACGTAACGGTAATTCACAGAAATACGAAAACTGCTATAAATTGGTAACTATTTAAGCCAATTTACTCAAAATCGATATATACAATGACCTATCAGCAGAAAATGCTACTTAGGGAAATTTTTGGAAAAATGGGCGTGGCACCGCCCACTTACCCTTGCATATGTGTATCTCGGTAACCAGTTTATCAATTTCTACCAAACTAGGTACATTTATCAACCTGGGCTCAGAAAATCCATATGTTAAAAATTTTTTAAATCGGACTAAAATTAACGCCACCTACCATATAACGGTAAATTTCTGAAATACGTAAATTCCGATATTTCGATAACTAAACACGCCAACTTACAACAGTCTCTTAACAAGACACAATTTTATTGATTATTTTCTTAATGGGCGTGGCACCACCCACTTATGACTACATATGTACATAAGTGTATATTGATAGCCCCTTATCAATATCCACCAAACTTGCTCGAATTATTTCAATATCTCATAGCATATTATCGAAACTGTTTTACATCGGGAAAAATACTTTTGCTTATCATGCAGTTTAATGAAAAGTGAAAAAACGATATTTAATACGTGCGCCGGGTATATAAAGTGCGTTTTCGCCCGAACTTATACTTCTTTATATATTCTCATTTTTAATTACTTTAATACATGAAATTATCGGTATGATTGAACATATGATACTTGTATATACTCGTGACTCAAGGGCGTTAAAATATCTTGAAAACACCGCATCAATTACGGTTTTTGAGCTTATAGTTTGAGCATTTCTATTTGTTTATATTCCTAAATTTAGTGTTTTTTTCGGAATATAATCTGTGGTTCATGTAAATGAGATTTTTGGAGAGTTGTGTAGAGATTGAAGTTGCAAGATTTTATCCGATGCTTTTTTTTTTGTTCCGTATGCTTTGCTGTTACTCACGTTTTACTCTCACTTCAGAGAGGGATTTTGCTGTTTGACCTTTTTTCCAGGATTTTACACAAATTTTACTCCTACCGATACCAAAGATGTATACACATAAATAAAAAAATGCTTGTCGTTATGAATTGAACCCGAGACCTACAACGTGGTAATCGAAAACGCATCTATTCAGCTACAGTAGCTATAGCTATATATATGTATATTGACACAGCAGGGGAAAAATGAGTTCTTAAATTTATTTTCAAAATTTTTATTTTATTAAATTTTCAAATATTGAAGTTTCACAAAAAAATATTCACTATATTTTGAAACTATTGACTACACTACGGTAGTCGACGCGATAGCAAGCAACAAAAATACATGAATACGTGTTTTGAAGATATTGTTATTATATGTAACAGGCAAAACGGATCGAGATAGAAAGTAAAGAGAAATCGATTAAGCGGTGACAGTCTGTCCGTCCGTCCGTCCGTCTGTGCACACGATAACTCGAATAAAAATTGAGATATATTAACGAAACTTTGTATGTGCACTTCTTTCGGGCGTAGGACGAGTGGCGTTGAAAATGGGCAATATCGGAAAATAACCACGCCTACCTCCCATGTAACGGTAATTTTCAGAAATACGAAAACTGCGATATTTTAGTAACTGCTGAAGATTTTTCACTCAAAATTGATATTTACTCTAATTTTTAGACGAAAAATAAGAATATTACAAATTTTTGGAAAATGAGCATTGCCACGCCCATTTATGGTTACATGTGTATATCTTGGTAAGTGCTGCACCAATTTCTTCCAAACTTGGCACAGTTGTTAGCCTTAGTACAACATACCAAATCGCTGAAAATTTAAAAAACCGGACAATAACCATGCCCACATCCCATATAACGGTAATTTAGAGAAATACGAAATCTTCGATAAATCAGTCAATATTAAAGATAATATATTTTAATTGATGGTTGCAACAATTCTTTACCAAGATATACGTTTATGATAAAATTTTGGAAAATGGGCGTGGCACCGCCCACTTATGATCACATATATGTATCTCGGTAACCGTTCTACCAATTTGTACCAAACTCGGTATGGTTATTGTGCTTGCCACATAAAAGCAAAACGTTGAAAATTATTGAAATCGGACTAAAATTGAGGCCGCTTTTCATATAACGGTAAATTTCAGAAATGCTTGAAACTTCAATGTTTCGAAAAGGTGAAAAATGTGTAGTCGGAAAGGTGAAAATCATATATTTAATGTTCGGCTCCGCCCGAACTTAGACTTTCTTACTTGTTTTCAATATCGTTTCAACAACTATCGTGTCAAAGTTACGTGATGCATGTCCTGATCAAACAGTTGATATTTTCTCGAATATTTTTTCTAATTTTTTAAATTTTGATAAATTTTCCATAAAGTTTGAGACTTCAACTTACATGTTTTTTGTTATACAATTGACTATATGTGTTTGAAAAAATATATATAAATTAAGTACGGAAAGAAAAAATTTTCAAAACTTGTCAATACATTTTACTACTATTTTTGTGAACACAACTGTACAAACATTCGCAATACCTTTGATTTGGTTTAAACTAATGAATTGTTATATTGATAATGTTATATGTATTTAAACGCCTTTTAGTTATTTTTTGTTACATTAATGCCCTGTTATTTGATTGCTATATTGCACTATGTGACATAACTAAATTTGTTGGCCCGGTATTGAGTAAAACCACAGGTAAGTGATAGTTTTCGATGTCAATAATACTATGCCAATGGCTGTTTTCGAGTTTAGCTCAAATAACAAAGATATCCTTAATTGAATCCTTGCACACAATTTATTGTTTAATTAGGTTAAGTTCTTGAAAAACATACTTAGAATAATATTAACTTCAAATTCAGCGGGAAATTATACATTAGAATGCATATAAAAATGTCGCTAGTCGGACAATTTTTTCATTTCTGTAAACTTGCGATAAAACTTGTAGTCCTAGTGCAACGCTCAATACAAATGGGCGAAAGTGAAATGAGTTTTAAAAAAACAACGAAATACAATAAAATTAGCCTACAGCGCCATCCAGCGATAAGCAGATAATAAAATAACTTCAAAATTTAATTCCTCGCATCATAACCATGTATTTCATGCATGTATATGCATATATGTATGTATGTATATCCCTATGTGTATATACAGGTTGTCCCAGAAGTAACGTGCCAAACTTTAGGGCAAGGTAGGTGGGGGGGTGAGCTCCCTGATAAACAAAAAATTTTCAGGTAAAAGTGTCACCGTTTTTGAAATATTTATATTTTTTCGAATTTAAAAAAAATCGTGCCTTTCCATGTGTTTTCTTTAACTGCAACTACAAACCGGGCAATACTTAGTAAATTTTTTATGTAAAATACTTCCAGATAGTTGCGTCTCCATACTCAAATGCAATGTAGTTAAAATATATTAAGGAACCATGGACCTAGTTCCACTTCCTCTAAAACAGCTTCAACATCTACCGTTGCGGGACGTCCTGTTTCGCCGCCACGCCTTCCACGTATGCGACCTTAAAAAATTGAAAAATGATATTTAACAAGCAAGCAAACAAGAAAGGTGTAAAAATCACTTACCTTCATATATTTCTCTATGGGTCCGGGCGAATACTTCACGACCCGGATGTCGACGATTGGGGTATCGCTCTACATAGAGTCTTTGAGCAGCTCTGGCATTACAGCAAGCTTCCCCGTAAATTAGGTGAATATCCGCATATTTATGCGACGTATACTGCGTGTTCTCTGTCAATGTTCGAAGGGTCCAATTTCACAAAATCCACTTTCACTAATTCCGGTAAGTAACATAAAATAATGTCAGAAGCAAGTAATTATGTACCTTTGTACTATTTAGCATGTCATTTGACGGTAACAAGAGCAAATTCAATTTAAATCTATTAAATACATTCTAGCGTGTCTCAGTCCTTTACCCACAAAAGCGGCTATAACTTTTTTTTTCTATTCAAAACAGTAAGTGTGGCACCTTTCTGAAATCTTTATTAAATGAGCAATTTTTTTATGTAATGCAAAGTTATAGCTCAGTACATTTTTTTCACCCGAGAGAGTCAAAGTTGGGGAAGAAAATATCAAAAAGTTAAAAATCCAGAAATAGTCTTAATTTTATGATGGTTCCTTAATATATTTTAACTACATTACATTTGAGTATGGAGAGGCAACTATCTGGAAGTATTTTACATAAAAAATTTACTAAGTATTGCCCGGTTTGTAGTTGCAGTTAAAGAAAACACATGAAAAGGCACGATTTTTTTTAAATTCGAAAAAATTTAAATATTTCAAAAACGGTGACACTTTTACCTGAAAATTTTTTGGGAGCTCACCCCCCCACCTACCTTCCCCTAAAGTTTGGCACGTTACTTCTGAGACACCCTGTATATATATATATGTATATATGTATATATATATGTATATATGTTCACGCGTGTTATTTCAGCAAAAAATTATTAATTTAATTAGAGGCACCCTGTGTTTACTTGTTATTGTTAATGGTTGCATACATTTAGGCACATGCATAGTAAGAG
>NW_023458570.1:3913861-3921984 GCF_013731165.1 Rhagoletis pomonella | reverse complement strand
AAGTACATATCGTTGTTTAAAGTACAAAACCGCGTATCGTCATTCTGCAAGAACGACGGCGATATGTGATATACATATGTATATAATGAAGTAAAGTATCAGGTATGTATACAAATTCATAGTTCTGTTTTGTATAATCTATGTACATAAGTAACAAAAAATAAAAATAACATAACACAAATACATGCATAAACATAAACGTCCCACTGGGGAAATAGGTAAGCTCATCGGTAAGGTACATATAGATTTTCGAATTCAGTCTTGTACTCACATATTTGTACTTGTTTTTGATACATAATACATATGTATGTTTGTATATCAGTGGCGGATCAGTGTATCACGCAAATTATTGTTAATATTGTCAAAAATTAAAGTTTGCTATTTACTCACAAAATAGAGTATACGGCGATTTTTATTATTCACTTGGTTTTTTATGTTAAAATTTTTTTGTTAATTATTTATTAAAATACAACCTATATATTAAAAAACACCACATAAATCGAAGTTTGAAACTTTATACGAAATTTAAAATAATTCTGCAGTTTCGTCGAAATCAAGAACTTTTTCATAAGAGTATGTATACAGTTTTATTGTCCATTGCATTTTAGTATAATAATGTGCAAATTGAAATGTCTTAAAATTGATATTTCTATTTTTTTTTTGCTGACGGTGCTAGGCATATTCTTCCAATATAAAGTATTCTCAGAAAATACACTACAGAAAATATTCTAAATTTCGTATAAAGTTTCAAACTTCGATTTACATATGTGGTATTTCTTAATAGATATATAGGTTATTTTTTAATAAATAATTAACAAAAAATTTTTTACATCAAAAACCATGTGAACAACAGAAAATCTCAGTATACTCAATTTTGTGAGTAATTGTATACATATACATACATATGTAAATATTGTTAGTAATAAAAATAATAATAACATTTCTTGTTGATAAAAAACTAAATACAAGTTTTAGTGTATAATAAATAGTTCCACTTTATATTTAAAATTTTGAAAGGTCGAGATTAGCATTCAGCTTCTTTATCACTTCGGTCAGCTCAATTACTGAACTGTTCAGCTGTTGAAGCGTAGCAACCAGGAGCTCATGCTGACTAGCATCTCTTTCATCCTTAACTTTAAGGCTATGAAGTGCAGCATTTAAACTTGCTACAGCTTGCGTTGTTTTTACTCGTGCATTGAGGTCTTTTATACCTGTTGAGGCAGTAAGGGTGTCATTTAAGCCAGGTGTTTCGGAAACGGGAGTCTGTTGTGTTTGAAGCAGTGTAGAGTCTTGAGCTCCTGCGGCCATCGGGGACAAAACTAAATCATTGGGGATGACCACCTCGGTTTCAATTATATCAATTTCTACTGGTTGGGAGTTGCACGTTGGTTCCTAATGATATAAATTATAATTTGACGTACATAAGTGAAATTTCTTAAATACTTTATAAAGCTGCATTTCACGGAAACTTACCTCATGCCCCAACGTGTCCATGTTTGAGCGACCATATACTGCTGCCACCCCAAATGTTTCCAGCGCTTGTTGCTCGAATTCGGACATATCTGCTGTCGGTGGTCCCCCGCCTGTTGCCTTTGTATGCTCTACGACCCTTCGTGCTCTGCTCCGCAGTTGGTTTTTCCATCCGGTTAATGTCTGTAAATCAGGTATATATGTAAATACACACATGTGTGCAATCATAATTAAAAGAAATTTATGTATCTATGTACATACATAAAATACAAATTATATATGTAACAACATATTTATGTGAGCAGGTTTGCTCTGTTCCGTCGTAAATATACCAATTAAAAAAAAAAAACTTACTTCTTTCCACTTCGCTGCCGTGCGGGTGGGCCCACGCATTGCATTCAAGTTCTCCGTTAGCTGTATCCACAGGGATTCTATCAATTTCGGAGAACTCGGCTTGTTTTTCCCCGTTTGTAGCTCCGGATGGTTCTTGCAAAATTGCACATAACACTGCAGCTGCTCCTGCGTGGTCCGCTCATATTTCGGACGTCTGGAATATGTTAAAAGGTTTAAAACAACGAAATTTTAACTATTTTACATAAATACTAACTTTTCTGGTATTTCGCCGCTCATTTTTTAATTTGAATATGAACGCTGATCAGCTGTTCACGCAACAACAAACTTTTCACCTTGAATGGTGAGTTGTAAAAGCTTTTACCTTGTCATCTTTGGTTAGGAATACCAGCAACAAATGGCAGTGACAATAAAAGCTGACAATTGTCAGTCGATGACAATTGTCATTCAAGGCAGGAATAGGGCTGGTAATCTGAAGAATGCTCAAACGCGTGTACGTGTTTGTAGAAAAGTCTCGCAGAGACCATAAAAAATATGTGAATATTTGTATCTCTTGTATTGCAAAGGGAATTTTAAAATTGTTTGACGATGTGGCTTTGTTGCTATGGCCATACTTTTAACAGCAACACTCACGTTGCTACAAAAAAAATATCTTGGGTAAATATGAAGTGTGACGAAGATTCGAGAATTGGTTAACGTTTTTTTATTTATTTGAAATATGTAGTGGACGTGTTTAAGTAAATAATTTTGAACTCCATACTCCAAAAAACAATTCACAAATGTCACACACTTTATTTTAAATAAAAGAATATCTATTAAATAATTTTTGCGATTATATTTTATTATATGATATTCCTTCTGAACGTTAGCCCCCACCGCCCACTTTTCTTTTGACTTAAAACTTTTTTAAAAATATGTAAAATTCATTAAAAAAACAAGCTTACCAATGCCGAGTGGCAAAATAACGTCCGGGTCAATTTCAAGGTCATTTCGAGGTCAACATGGTTTTTTTTAACTGGTAACCCTCTTCTTATCTCGTATTCAGAAAGAACGGAAAATTCTACGTTCAGATAACATATCATATGCGGCGTTCATTTGACCGTCAGGGTCATATGAAGCGTCAATCTTTCTATTCAATAACTTTTTTCACCAAATTTACCCAACTACGATTAGAGGCATTTCATGCCCCCTCTGTGCGCGATCTCTAAGGATTTGGATGAAAGTTGAAGAGATTGAAAGTCTAGGTTTGTTGCAACAAAGTTCAATTCTGCCATTTCCTTGAAAGGATTTTCAGTTTCCTTATAAGGACTTTTTTTTTTGACTTACATGACATAAAGAGGTTCACGCATCGGAAGAATGTTGTAGTTGAAAGATCATAGAAAAAGATTACGCATGCTTAGAAAAGATCTTACAGGTAAAAATAAGACATCGAAAGGGATTAGTATTCCATATAGTATCAGAGTGCCACTATTCTTGTCCTACGTGTGAGGAGGGTTCTGCTCTTTAGCTGTTTCAACATACACTAAAAATTTTTACTTATCCATTTGCAGTTTTTCAACGCTATTTTTGCATTGGCCAACACAAAAGCACTAATCAGGATACTTATAATTTACCTCAAAATTTGGCTTTACTACAAAGCAGTTTTAATTTCCATTTAATGACATGCAACTCTTAGTCCACAGCTACCAAGTTGTTTGATTGAGAAGTTATTCCAACTGGTATCATTGCACTCACCTGCAAAGAAAGTAGAAAATTTACAGAGTTGTGTAAAATGAAGTACATGTGCATGTATGTACAGGTAAAAAATGGTCGAAAGTACTTAGAAACCTGAAATTTAATAAAAAAATTTACAAAATAGCAGTGAAATTATGGCACTCTGAATGTTGGGAAAGTTATACGTGTCGTGCATGGTACAATAATTACAGGTATTGTCTTCCCGGAGAGTTTTGCTTCACATCGAAATTCGTGCTCCCTTATTTTAATTTTTACGCAATACAATGTTGATTCTTATACTTTTATTTGGCTTTGCTTTTTGGTTCCGCTCAATTAAATTTTTCAAAAGAAAAGAAAAAACATTTGAAATGAAGTGAGCCATACAAATTTTGAATTTATTTACAAGCAAATGTTTTTTTCCGGCTTTTGCAAATTAAATAAGTTCTCTGCAAGAAGGTTTGTTTAAAAAAGTACGTGTACATATATGGTATATGGGGTATGGAAATATCCCTTTTCCCTAGCAGTAAACATTTTAGTGTGGGCAACAACGATATTTTTTAAATAAGGCAGATCGGAATATGCGCTCTCTAGGAAGACAATACCTGTAATTAATGTACCATGCGTGTTATGTGTATAAGTATTGTATTGTTAGTTTAGGAAATAATTTGTATGAATTCATGATACAATGACTTTTTGAAGTTAGCCGCCATGTTAGCTATCTGACAGAAATCGTTATTCGTATATTTAGTGGAGCCAATTTATTAAAAAATAAAATCCACTATTTGAGGTTGGAAAAATAAAATTAAAGCAAAGGTAAAAAGTTTTAAATATTGTGTTTTCGAGGCCAGTGTTAAAATTTCCTACTGGGTCATTGGTAGAGCTTTCCGGCCCAATTACCCAATTTTAAATATTTTTGATCAAAAAAAAACATTTAAAGAAAAAATGAGATGCTGCTTCCATGAATATAGCAACACACACAATAGCTTTAAAGCACTTGAAATTTTCTGCTCTGCCGTATTTGCGAGAAAAGTGGATGGAGGTTTGCGTATTTTGTCAACAAATGGGGTTTATGTTAAAATTTTTAATTTCTAAATATTATTTTATCATGTATGAATTATAATGAGTGCATACAGACCAACGAATTTGTTTGCAAGCAAAGGAAATTGAGAGCACGAAGTGGCGGTTTTCTTAGAGAAGAAGTTGCAAATCCGTTCTGTAAATTTTTTGCACATACATACATATATATATGTAGTTGTATATTTGTCGACATTGATTTGAATTCAACAGCTCGCTTGTAGTAAGTAAATATTTGAATACTTAATTAATTTATTAAATCGGAGTGCTGTTGCAATCCCAGTCGTTATAAGAAATCCGATAGATAGGGAAAATGCACTCGTATATCAAGGTGCCCTCAAACAGACGCGTTGCGGTAAATTCTCGTACCAGTCGTTCGAGAACCACTCAACAAATGGAATTTTTCCATTACAGTACACTGCAGCACAAGAAAAAATTTTGTCTTTAAAAATCCTTAAAAATTTGGAATATTTATTTTTGAAAAATTATTGTTTGAGGACTAATATATGTACATACGACCACATCATAGATTTTCGTCCTGAAAACTTTATTAACTTGAAAAGATAAAATTATTAAAAGCGTATTTTCAATACCTATTCGTCCTTGGACTCGGGAACCAGCATTAACACCGATAATAATGTCAGCATTGAAATCCAACGTAGAATCACTCTTGCCAACAAGTGCTACTTTGGACTGAGTAGGCAATTCAGGAGTAAAGTCCTCTCTCGACGTACGAAAACCACGCTCTGTAAGTCACTCATCATGCCCGTGCTGGTATATATATGGCGCAGAAGCATGGACAGTGACAACATCCGATGAGGCGGCTCTTGGAGTATTCGATGGAAAGATTTTGCGGGAGATTTACGGGCCTTTACGCGTTGGCGACGGCGAGTACCGCAGACGATGGAACGATGAGCTGTATGAGCTTTACAACGACATGGACATAGTGCAGCGAATTAAACTACAGCGGCTCCGCTGGCTTGGTCATGTCGATCGAATGGACACCGACGCTCCAGCTCTGAAAGTATTCAACTCGGAACCCGCTGGTGGTAGCAGAGGAAGAGGGAGGCCCCCACTGCGATGGAAAGATCAGGTGGAGAAGGACTTGGCTTCACTTGGCGTTTCCAATTGGCGTCAGTTGGCACAGAGGAGAAACGACTGGCGTGCTTTGCTGAACTCGGCCAAAATCGCTTAGGCGGTTACAGCGCCAAAAAAGAAGAAGAAGAAGATTCGTCCTCGTAAACCAAAAAAAATTATTGTTTTTAAATTCAGCAGAATTTTCTCTTTCATTTGGTGCCCATATTGTTATTCTACATTGCACTGATTTTTTTAAATATTTTTTTGGATTAATTACATCTTTGAAAAATATACGCATGCAACCCTAAGTGGGCGTGGCTACGCCCATTTCCCAAAAATTTATAATATTCTAACTTTTCGTCTAAAAATTATTGTAAATATCAATTTTTAGTGAATAATCTTCAGTAGTTACTAAAATATCGCAGTTTTCGTATTTCTCTAAATTACCGTTATATGGGAGGTAGGCGTGGTTATTGTCAGATTTTGCCCATTTTCAATACCATCCGTCCTACACCCGAAATAAGTGCACGTACCTAGTTTTGTTAAGATATCTCAATTTTTACTCGAGTTATCGTGTGCACAGACGGACGGACAGACGTACGGATAGACAGTCACCGTCTAATCGATTTCTCTTTTCATTCTGATCATTTATGTATACATTTGTCTATATCTATCTCGATTCGTTTTGCCTGTTACAAACAACCGTTAGGTCACAAAGTTATAATACTTTTGTGCACAAGTGCGCTCGGGTATAAAAACTGTCAATTTCTTACTCGCTCGTTTTTAGGCATGCCATTCTTACGAATTTAGAAAGTTCGAAAATACGATTCGGATTTCAGTGTTGCAGAATAGGGGTGTTAAGCTATGTTTCAACTGCTTGGGGCACAACCATCAGTTCACCAACTATAGCAGCCGGATGAATTGTCGCACCTTTGGAAAATGACACCATACGCTCTTGCATGCAGATCGTGTTGAGGCATCAATGCACGTTGCAGTTGCAGCTGAAACACTTAAGGATTCCGCCTTGCGGAACTGGGATGTTTTATTGCCGACTGCGAGGGTGAAACTCTTCCCTTTCCAACCTTTTTGGATCAGGGATCCCAAGCATCATTTGTAACTGCTACGCGTGCCAGGTCACAAAGCCATATTAATGTCATTGGGTTATACGAAACTAAGGTTGCTGTCACATGACATTCTGACCATACGCTCAAGATTTGATAGTAGTATTAAACATCGAGTTTTAGCTTATGTTCTACCGAAATTAAGTCATGCGATGCCACTAAGGGGATGCCGCCAAAACCTTGGGCCCATTTGAACGGGTTGCAAATTATGACGACATTATACGTGGCGAGGAAACTAGGCCGAGCCGATTGGCCAATGCACCTTATAAATATAGCCGCATTCTATCCGGGGAATTAAGCACGCTCCCAACCAGTGTTGCCAGTAACTGGGTTAATAAAATCCCATCCAAATATAACCTAAATCCCGTTTTATACTAAAGTTATAACAGAAATGCCGCGCTGTATTTATGTATTATACATAAAATGCTTTCCGATGAAAAACACAAGTATTTGCATTAGAGTGGTCCAAAAATGCGCGTGAAAGAGTAAAGTCGGAAATTTAATGCAATGTTATATACCGAAAAAATATAATCCTATTTCTTTATTAACCGACTTCCAAAAAAGGAGGAGGTTATCAGTTCGCCGGAATATTTTTTATTTTTTTTTTATGTATGTTACCGCATAACTTTGGACCGCGTCAACCGATTTCGATAATTCTTTTTGCATCGGAAAGGCAGTGTCTCAGAGGTGGTCCTATTAAGGTGGTCTGGTTTAAATCCGATCATTGGATCATGAAATATATATATATACTCTAAAACTTACGATTAAAATTAATTTCAAGTGAATGAAGTTCTGCTAATAGGACTGATAACACTGGTCGACGGCCAAAATTTACCAGAGACGCCGTTATGAAATTCGTATGTAAAATCACCCCCTGATTCCGAAAATCAAGGTTATTTTTAATTTTATGGTACCGTTTTTGAGATATTTGCAATTTACCGTTTTTGCAAAAAAAAAAAAAAATGGGTCCACTTAATCATATATATCTCAAGAACGAATTAAGCAATTCCAAAACGGTTTGAAGCTTTTAGAAGGTAATAAAATTTTCTATAAGCTGTGCATACAACACTTTTTGCTAGGCCCTGTAGATTCAAAGATAACGAACAATCATTACCGATTTTTTCAAATTTTTTTGTAAAAATATAAAAAAATTGTACTTTGCGGAGAAGGATCTCGAAAACCTTTTATTTTTTTGCAGATTTTTTTTTTCTTCCTAAGCTCTGTTATATTACAAAAAAAATAAGGTATCATCGAAGAAAATCGATGCAAAACTACGTAAGTTATAAGCGATCAAATAAAAATACCCAGGTTGCGCAA
>NW_023458570.1:3913381-3913761 GCF_013731165.1 Rhagoletis pomonella | reverse complement strand
AAATTGTGAATCTGCGAAAATATCTGTTCAGCATATGAATATACTTCTTAACTTTTGCCGAAAATTTACATACAGGCTTGAAGTTGTAACCGCATTGAACATTGCAGGGTGGTAACTTGCAACGCAATAATTTGGGCTGTTAGGATAGCCGATCGGGACCCATTTATCTGGGCTAGCTTCAGTGGCTGGGAAGGCTGATCAGCGTTCATATTCAAATTAAAAAATGAGCGGCGAAATACCAGAAAAGTTAGTATTTATGTAAAATAGTTAAAATTTCGTTGTTTTAAACCTTTTAACATATTCCAGACGTCCACGCAGGAGCAGCTGCAGTGTTATGTGCAATTTTGCAAGAACCATCCGGAGCTACAAACGGGGAAAAA
>NW_023458570.1:3910885-3913371 GCF_013731165.1 Rhagoletis pomonella | reverse complement strand
TTTTTATTTCAACACAAACATATGTTTTTGCCTTGTCACCTGCCCAAAAGGTCATGACAATAAGAATGACAATTGGCATGATTCGAGCTTTTGAATTTTGCTGCGAATACCAAAAAGCTGCAATTGTCATTTTTATATCAATTGTCATCGCGGTGAGTTTTGTCAGTGTGGCGGAATAGGGCTGTAATTTTCTTTTTGTTAGCTTGAATTGTAAAATAGTAAGTAATAAAACAATATGAATTATGCTTGATGTCATGTATACAATTGAAATGAGGCATTAACTTTCTTTAGTATTTGGTGTACGGGTGGCGCTTGCGCGCAAGCGGGGATATGGAGGTAATGACGGACAATAGACAGATCGACTTAGGAGAACTGTATGACTGACAGACGGACATGTTCAGGTCAAGGGGGCGTTGTAAGGTGAGAGCAGTCAATACAACGCCCATGGCTGCATGTCAGTTGAACGCTGAAGAGGGTGGGTAAACTCCGCCTAACGGGACTGGACTTTCCTTTCGTTTCTTTTCATACTTTCGTTCCTCTTTTTTTGTTTTTGTTGACTTTCCTTCATTCTTCTACATATTCGGCATGTGAACTTTAACTTTTTGAAGTGAAACTTCTTAGGCGGCGGTATCGCAAAAAAGGAGAGTGAAATTTTTAAAACTGAAAACGTTACATGAGTGAGAAGGAAGATATAGGTGGTATAGGGAAGGGGAAAAAATAAATAAAGCGACGCATGACGGGTACGAGTACCTACATATGTATATATGTATGTTTGAATGCACGTATGTATGTATACATATATATGTATGTATGAACGAAGTCATTGCGCATTTCAGCTCTGCCGCTGCCAAGCAATATATGTGTAAATGATGCAAGCGTGCTTCGCGTAACTATGTACATCCATTCGTTCATATGTACATATGTTTGTATGGATATATTTATGATGAAGCAAACAGGCTTCGTTGATGTTCTGATGGGCATATGTATGTACTTATGGACAGAAATGTTTTCATGTATGTACATATGTTTGAATGGTTGTATGTATATATATTTGTATGTATGTACATATGTTTGTGTATGTACATATGTTTGTGTACATGTATATATGCACATATGTAGTACAAACGAAAACAAATCTAATAAGCTGCTCGTTGATATAAATGCGAACTGTACTGATTGTCAAAAATTATGTGTTTGTTGTACACTTGTTCATGTTTGTCATTGTGCGTGTAATTTTCTAGAGTAGTTTTGTGCTCTTGCTATCTCCTTGTATTAACTCGTCCTTCGTTGGTACACTCTGATGAACATATGTGAGGATGATAGCAAGGCCAACTTATATAAGCTAGTGTTACAGGAGCAGTTGAAATTTTCGCCCGATGTGTCTTAAAGAAAGCCATAAACGTAGCGACCATTGGTTCAACTTGGTGTTTTTTTGCTCTAGATTGCACCGTTTGTGGGCCGGTTGAATGAATTTATGTCTTGGTTGTATGAAAGATCAAAAAATTTGGATTTTCTGGCAAGTTGTACAACTTATCGCTACATTAATGGCCATGTTGTATAAAATCATTTAATTTTTGTACACTAAATAACCGAAAATGGATAACTCAGCCGAAATAGGTACGTGCTTTCGTTGAATTTTATAAATGTAAGCCGAAACTATGAAATTGTTAAAATGAGATTATACAATGAGACTGCTCGCAAAATTGCAATGTTTGTGGGCAAAACGTCCAACTTGATTGCGGATTGATTTGAACCAACGTTTTCTGCTTGCATTATGTCAAAAGGATGTGTTTGTTGTAATTCATTCTGTCATTTACTACCACTATGCGTAGGCCAATACATGAAATCATTTCATGCGCTTGTGTAGAAACTGAATGAATGAACACCATTTCATGATTTCGATTAACGCGAAATAGAGTTTATGCACTTAGTTTTTACTCAGATCGATGAAATGATTTCGTGAATTGGACTACGCATACATGTGATACTTATGCTTTTAATTTATGAGGTAATTTTATGTTTTTATACTCTTGCTACCACATGAATATATGAATTCGTGATAAGAATATATGAATTCGCCTTGGAAGAGAGAAAGCGAGTAGGAATAAATGCCGAACAAAGGAATTTGTCTTCTGTCAACTTAAATAAATGCATTTCGCAAACAAAAGTGCTTAGTGCATTGGTAATGGCGAATTCGTAAGGCTCTATTATGGTGTTACCGGAAAATGAATAAATAAATTATGTATGTCAGAAAATTAATAAGATGAAATGAAATTATTGTTTGATTTCTAACCAAACCTATGTATGTAACTCAATCGCCTAATGGTTTGCCGAACCGTAAACATATGTTTACACATCCAATTTCGTGAGTAGGTACCTGGTACTCACACTTTTTTAAGAAGTTTCACTTCTATCATGTGTACGGTGTTACACACGCATTTTTTTTTGTTAATGTAGCGCTAGTAAGGCGAGAGCGATAGACCCAC
>NW_023458570.1:3907882-3910785 GCF_013731165.1 Rhagoletis pomonella | reverse complement strand
TGTATGTATGTGCCATTTCTACCGTTATATATTTTTTGTCTACTCGGTTATTCCATGGGGAATTCATGCTTTATTTAAATTTAAAAAAATAAATTACTACACCATTTTAATTAATTAGTGTGCAGTTTTGTTTTTAGAAGTTTCGTTAGTATACACTTCAGTTTTTACACATTGAATATATCTGCATATTTATATATTTACGCGTATCTATTTACATTTATTTATGTACAAGTCTACCAAATCTTATTACTTAAAAAGCGATTTTTAATCTTCGTTGCTTAACACACATTTTTTCAATTACTTCTTGTGTTGTAATCGGCACATCATTATGTACCGCTAACATCGTTAAACCATTCAGCCGCTCCTTAATTGTATAAAAAGAAGGGACAAATAAGATAGCATATTCAACAATTGAGTAGTCCACTTGCAAAGTGCGCTATATAAATTTTTTTTTGATTTTTAGTTTTTGGTGGGTTTTATGTCCACTAATAGCAGAGTGAAAAATTTTTCTATATTCTGAAAAAAATAGCATGAAATGTTAACTACTCTTGCAAAAGTCGCTATAATACTTATTTATATACTTTCAAATGTCTCCTCTTCGTATGAACTTAGAAAACTGCAAGAAAACGTGGTAGTTTCGGTGCCTAGTGGAAGAGGTCGCAAAAAATAAGCAAACCAATCTTCCTAGAGGAGAGAACGCGAAAAGCTAAAAAAAACTTGCCATGTAAAAGTTACTGTTTCAAAACTTGCAATATTAAATTTTTAAATATAAAATTTGCAAATATACCATACTGCAATTTTATTTTTTTAATGGTATTGGTTCTTATTTATCCAAATTTTCAGGTGGTAAAAAAAAAATGTAGTTCGGATTTAACTTGTTGTGGTATAAGTTTTTTTTTTTAAATTTATGGTTTACTTTTATAAAATCACATAACGCTGTTTGCAAGTGGACTACTCATATATTCATTAAAAGATAATTTGTCATCCGTCTGAAATAAAAAAGTTTTAAATCAGAAGGATAAAATAGTATTGAGTTATTAATTCAAAAGTAAATAATTGTAGTTCAATGACGAAGGGGGAGGATCTATCCCCCCCTGGCTACGCCACTGAGTACCATAGTATACAAAGGCCCTAACTGATTATTTTGAAATTTAGCCATGTGCAAAAGTCAGCAGAATACTCACTAAATTGTGAGTTTACTAAAAACCAGTGTACGAAAAAAATCGCAACTTAAAAACTTTATAAACTTTTATAACAACACTCTTAAAAAACAATGTAAGATTCGCTCTTTTCTATATTAATATAACAATATGAAGGGTGATTCAGATAGTGGTTTCCTTTTAAAAATTAAAAACAAACGAATTAGAATCAATTTTTAGGTTTATTTTTAGTTTTTCGAGTATGGGGATGAAACGATACCATGGAGGATATTTTTACTTGGAAGAAGTATCGAAAAGAAATTACCTATACCTGAAAAATATCTAAAGTATCGGTACCTACTCGTATCGACACTGTTGGCAATGAACGTATTCCGTATGACCTAACTTAAATTTGATTTTTTAAGTCATAAGTTAATCATCCTCTGAGAATCATAAACTCCATATAATAAAAGTTAATAATGTCGGAACTAAACGTAAATAAAAACATTACATAAGAAAACCATATATTTCATAATAAATTTGATGCATGACAGCATCTTGTTTAAGAAAAAAGTTATTCATATAATAATTCAGCGAAAAAGTCTCTTTTTGTTATACTTCCCAAAAAAACAGTTTTGCCAAATGTTTGCCCGCCAATGATTTCTCGACGTGGTTATTGTTGCCCCAGCTTTCAAAAAAAATCTTTCGCAAGAACACTCTAAAACATTTGTATAAAATTAAGACTGCACTCTAAAAACGGCATGTAAAAATGCTTAAAACGTTGTAGTCGCAATTGACGCCATCGTGATGTGTCTTGTAGCAAGACGAACTCAACAAGAAAAAGAGGAAGCATCGAACAAAAGGCAGTATTGCCAAGTTTTGAATTTGAAAAAGCACCAAATTTTTATTAGTATATTTTATGGAGATTCTATGCATACATAATTTTATTGTAAGGATGCCGATTCAAATTAATAAAAATCCATGTTTCTCGCACGACGGTCGATTTCTTCTGGCATGATTGAAGAGGCTGCCATATATTTTGTTGTCGAGCTGTGGCATGATTTTTTTTAAATTTTTGTAAAGTTGCTTACGACACTTACGATTGCTATAAATTTTGCTCCCATTTTTTTAAGATTTTCTAAAAACAAAAACACCAAAAACGCACCAAGCACCAAACTCAAAAATGTTTGCGTTTTGAATACCCACTAAATTTGGTGCGAAAAGCATCAAGTTGGCAACAGTGAATGTCAACAAAAGTACTTTTATGACGTCAGCGGTTGGGTGGATGCTGACAAATCGACGAAGAGAGGGTTAGCGGTCCGCGAATGGCGCGACCTTTATTTTCTGGATCGTGATAAATAACAGCAAAGAACTGTCTGTTTCGCTTCATGCAAATTCTGCACAAAACAAAACGCAACTTCAACAAATCAACATTCAATCAATTGCGTTAGACTTGAATACATGCGTACATATGTATGTGCATAACTATGTTCAAATTAGAATTGATATGGTAAAGTACTTTAGCCCTATTTTTCATGGGAATCCTGCCTCTGTCTCGCCGAATTCCATTTTTCCTACGCTGTAGTGGCATGCACAAACAACAGCAAATCAATGATGTACATACAGTATCGGTTATATCTATAGCACGTCATTTCAAAGTGATATTGATATTGTGTGCCACTTATGTTTATTTATTTATTTTTAAGAAAACCCATATAAACCCAAGTTTAACAATTTGTAGAATACTACAAAAAAGTGCAACAA
>NW_023458570.1:3877348-3907782 GCF_013731165.1 Rhagoletis pomonella | reverse complement strand
GAATTTTTCTGAATACACAGTTTTTTAGCCCCTGCAATTTTAGTCTGATAATGTGCAAATTTCAAGTGGCTACGAATTACCGTTAATTTTTTAGAATTTTTTTTTGTCGCATTGACTTCCATATAATGAATAAACTCAATTTATTTGTATATGGAAGAAAACCGCAACACCTTTGGCGGAAAAGATTCTAAAAAATCAACGGTAACCTTTAGCCACTTGAAACTTGCACATTATCAGACTAAAATTGATTGGGCTATAAAACTGTGTATTCAGAAAAATTCTAACACTTCCGAGAAAAAAATTTGAAATTTATATGAAAATTTGTTGCACTTTTTTGTAGTATTCTACAAATTGTTAAACTTAGGTTTATATGGGTTTTGTTAGAGAAAGACCTATATTTTAATTGAAAATTCTTAAAAATAAATAAATAAACATAAGTGGCACACAATATCACTTTGAAATGGCGTGCTATAGATATGACCGATACTGTATGTATGTCTATTTGTTGGGCTTCATTGGAATTCGGCACATTGTTTTCACGAAGTTGATAAATTAGCAAGGGCGTCAAAGGCTGAGTTTTTTGGCTTATACAAAGTGGAATTTTGTTACTAAATATAAAAAAAAAATCTTTAAAATAACAGAATAGTGCGAAATGTTTAAAAATGGCAAAATCTAAAAGAAATTTGTCAAGCCAAACGAGAGCCGCAAGGGCAGTGGCCCGTAATCGGAGAATAGTAGAGGCGGCGCGAATAGAAACGATGCCTGCAATCGGAATTAGATCTGCGTTTATTTATCGACCTCAAATCAATTATATAGGTGATTTTTACAAGTAAAGTCTAACTACACATATCAGTGCCATACCTATCAGTATCAGTGAAAAATATAATATCGTTGCCCAGCCCCAAATAGAGTTGCTCAGACCGTCCGGCACAGTGGCGTTTTTTACTGTCAGTGCTGCTTCAGTGTTCGTTCCGAAATTTTTTTATACACTCTAAAAACTTCACGTAAAACTGCTGCTGAAAAGTGTTTATTTTCAAACAAAATTTGTATACCTACGCATAAGATACTCAAGACTGGATTTTTGAACATGAGATGTTTAAAATATACACATGAAATGTTTAAAATTGCATACGTTTTTATATGCAAAAATACATTCCCTACTAAGAATAAAATTTTAGTACATTTTATGTGTAATTTTTCTCTACGCGACAAATTTGGTATGCAAAAGTAAACAAGCAGTGTTTAATTTTATTAACACGGTGTCTAAATTTGCACGCATTAGGGGAAGAAACTGGTAACCTCCCTTAATATGAGTTACTTCAATCAAAAAACTTTTAGAGCAAATTTTAAACATTTGATATGTAAACTGTGTAATTGTGAACACTAAGAAAATTCTATAGAAATTTTTGTAGTTTAGTTTAACTAATAATTTAACTATACTTTAAAATAGTTAAATTAACGGCCATAAGGGCCAAATTCACAGTGCTGTACTGAAAATCTGTAGTTAACTGCCGATTCTGAATTAACTACGCTCTGTTAATTTGGCCTTAAGTGTTTAGAATTCAACAAACAAATTTCAAATTTGTTCTACGCCACACATGTGGTAAGTACAAGTTAAAAAGCAGTATTTAAATTCATTAACATGTTGTGCAACTTTGCATACATTAAGAGAGGAAACTGGTTACCTTTTATAATATGCTTAAATTAACACAAACAATTTTTAGAGTGTAGTTAACTCGGCAAAGATTTCTTTGTGTATTTCACTGATGAACTGATGGTATTCTTGCAAGTTTTGTTTGATATGGAGAGAAAATTAATCGAGTTGGTACGGAATTATCCAGAATTATATAATTTGGCAATAATTGCCAATTAAACATTAGTAAAATAAGTATTCTTGGTTTCAATGAACTTCATTTTACTGAAAGTACCGGACGACATGCTACGGATGTGTGTGAATTGGTATCACTGATCGATGCTGATTGACAATGATACCGAACTGATACGGCACTGATTTGTGAAGATAGATCTTAACTTTTATTATTATTACCAATCGATTACAACACATTATATGTACATACATACGTACTAGGGTTACAGTGGCCGGCCAGATGAATTATGGATACTAATAAAGGCAAAATTCTTCCCATTTGAGTTTCAATACGGTTTCTCCTTAACTTTGATACAAAATTACTCACGAGGCGTCGCGAAGCACACCGGGTATTTACTAGTATTAGATAAGCACGATGCGAGAAGCATAGAACAAATTTCGATAAAAAAAGAAATAGTTTTTCTCGGGCTGACAACTATCCTATCTTTTAAGCTGGAACCAACAATACACACCCACAAAATTTCATTGAAATCGGTTAAGCGGTTTCGGAGATTAGCGTAAACGAACACAGTGATACGGGATTTTTATATCGTTGGCTGAGTGGAAGATCGACCTATCTCGGCAGCCAGTTCGAAAACATTCTATCTCAAAAAACTTTTCAAGAACGCCCTATTTCAGAATTCGTTTCAAAAACGCCCTATCTCAGCTGCCGATTCAAAAACGCCCTATATCAGAATATTTTCAATACATTTTGAAGTGAGATAGGGCGTTTTTGAACCGAATTTTGAGATAGGGTGTTTTTCAATAAAATTCTGAAATAGGGCGTTCTTGAAAAGTTTTTTGAGATAGAGCGTTTTCGAACTGGCAGCCGAGATAGGTCGATCTTCCACTCAGCCATCGATATATTAAGATAGGAAATTAAGTTGTAATATGTTTGAGTATTTGTTTCCGAAATGCAAGAAAAAATTTGCAAGCTATAATGCGTATGAAGTGCATTCTCCTAGAAATCATTCCGAAAAAGGCGACGTGGTTAAATGTGTTACTTCTATGAACGGCAAATTTAATTGTTCGATGGAATCTTATGCATATTTTGCATCAAGCATAAGTGAAATGTATTCAGATTTTATAGCATTTTGCTTGCTATGAAAAAGTGAATTGTCCAATACTTTCGTGTTTGAAACCATTTACTAATGCAGACTCATTTTGTCCACATTTTTTCCGTAAGCATAGGTAAGCGAATAACTCCTCTTTGGAAAAAGATATGTATGAAAATATAAAAGCACCTAGTGTGTAAAAGATAAGCACTTAGTGTGTAAATCTAGTATATTACCCTGCAAACCATTTTTTCAGAGTATTCTGCATTGTAAAGAAATTTTAAAGAATTCGTTAAGATTTAATTCGATTTTTTGCCGAATTTTCTAAAATGAAATAAATTACGCACACTTCCATTCTTTTACGAAATTTCGGATGAAAATCTGTGAAGCAACGAAAATAATGGTGCTCTGTGAAGAATATCTTTCAGAATTTTTCCAGAATTTTCTTTATTTTTCGTACAGAGATTTCTTTACGAGTTCGTGTCAACCACTTCATGTAATTTTCTTTGAAAATTCGTAAAAAAATCGTTACAGAAATGAGATACTCCTAACGATTTCCTTAAGATTTCGGGAACTTTGGTTTGCATCTAGTGTCTAAATTTTTTAACATTTATTGCGTAAAATTCTACAAGAGCTGCTTAAAAAAATATTTGCTTAATTGTAGACATTTATAGTCGGTAATGTGTTGCCATTATCGACGTAAATTTGCCAAAAATTGTTTACAGTGCAGATATTGCAACTACACGTAAATAAGTTCGTGCCTGTTTATAAAAAAAAGTTTAGGCAACGTTTTCGAATTATTTTCTGCCTTATACACAAGACAGCGGTATCCAAAATTTAAAAACCAAAGATTTGAATGCGGTAGTTTCAAAAATGTTATGTGAAACGTGAAAGGAAAACATTTTTTTCATCACTTCATATAAAAGTATGTCTCTATTTTCAAACAAAAAAACATTTAGCTGTCAAAAAATGTACCCTGTGAAATGGTTTTTTTCTCGAAATTTTGTGCCTGTGAAGATGTAATGTTGGGCCTTTTGCTTAAAAGCATAGAACCGCAGTTATAATCAAAATAAACTCGACTCTTAAGTTAAACTAGTTTTCTGACATAACTCTAAATGCGATATTTGTCAAAATAGCTGCTTTTAACTGTAGAGCCGATTTTCTGAAATTGTAAACGATTTTTTTTTTATCAAAAACCATATTGCATTTTTTTATTTTAATTTTTTTTGACACAAAATGAGAATGTTGGAAATCGTTTTGCTTTCATTTCAACCCACATAATATTTAGCTGGTATTTCAAGACACACATGGTATTTGCTCGGTTCCTTGTAACAATACTTGATGTCTGTCACAGGTATTATTGAACTTTATATCACGATTAGTTTGCTAGGAGAAATGAAAGAGCAACAAAGTCTAAGCGATAGAAGTTATAGCTGATATTTCGGAGAACACTACATCTCCTCATCAGACTTCTTTTTCTAGACTTCAGCAGGAATCGAGCCAGTATCATCGATGTGCAAAATCAGCAACCATTGCCTTATTCAAACTGATACTACCAAGTGCAGCTGATTCGCCGCTATTTCAAATTGTCAGGGTAATTGTTATTGTTAATTCGGTCGACGTCGAAGTAATTTTTTCATCAAAAAATATCCCTCGTTAGTTCAACTCCAGCTACGCTGACCACAGTATTTTTGAGGAAAGGTGTTCCTAACAAAAATACCCCTGCAAGAACAGTGAGTATCATTTGACAAATGTGTTAGTTTCCATCAAACAATTCTTGTAGGGACTGTGGTCAAAGTAGCTGGAGCTGGACATACGAGGGCTATTTTTTGATGAAAAAATTACATCGATGTCGACATCGACAATCGTAATAGGGCAGAATATTTACTTTTTAACTATGTTATTGCGCTTAATACACGATTTGTTGTTTACTGGTATTATCTTTTTTGTGATCCACTATTTTCACCCTTGTATGTTTCTGCTTTGTTGTTGTTTCTTCAATAATAGAGCTAGTCCTCCGTTCCTCTAGTATTGCCCGCTAAAATTT
Organism: Rhagoletis pomonella; assembly: GCF_013731165.1. Lineage (NCBI taxonomy): Eukaryota > Metazoa > Arthropoda > Insecta > Diptera > Tephritidae > Rhagoletis > Rhagoletis pomonella. The sequence goes on along the minus strand of NW_023458570.1, from coordinate 3,902,813 downwards.
TCAGCGCGAAGAAAAATATACTAGCTACTCAGTGACTTTTACATCGCGCTGAAAGGTATGTATTGAAAATTCACCTACCTCATATTTCCACTTGAACAGCTGGCACGTAGCATTACAACGACTTATACTTTACATTATATCGACTTTGGAGCCTCCGCGCGGTTTTCGTTGGCAGGGTGATTCATATTGGGAATAACAGTGGAGGAAAAAATTCCATGGCAAAATTTGCTTGAGTGTCGGGTTTCGATACGAGTATTTTTTTGATACTTACTCAGTACTTGGTTTAAAAGTATCGCTACCAAAATTACTTGGTATCGAACGAAAAGTATCGAGTATGTACTTGTATATACTCGTATCGTTTCATACCTGTTCGAGTGACCAACCATTTATATTATTTATGGAACACGATTTCATTCATGTGGCAGCCTCGGCTAGCCGCTGTGTCGCATTCTGTTAACCCAGTTTTCCAAGACCTTGGCTACGGTATCTGACTCTATCTAACGAATGGCTGGCTCAATAATCGAGGGGCCTGAAGTGGCCAATTGACGTCGCCGAGGCGGCTGATAACACGATTACCGAACTTGGCGCGCAAAAGATCGATCGCGGCATGTCTTCAATTTCCGGTCAGAAAACATTTGCATGCAAAATCTGATGACGTATCGGCTTCTCGAGGATCATGTGTGGGTTTTCCGATGCGGCAGTTCTGCATGTTAACGTAGCCGCCGAGCTGAAAATGCGCTTTTTCCCAACGTTTTCACGCGTAAAGCGATTCGTTTCGTTCCGCGCAGATATGATATTGAGAGCTGTCACTTTCATATCGTGGTGGTTTCATTTCTCCATGTTTTGTGGATTTAACAAACTCAGTAATTTTAAATATTACATTTAAAAAATACATAAATTTTTGAAAAAAAAACAAAAGATGCAAATCTCTTGTCCTTTATTGGAATCCCCCTTAATTTATTGCGATCAGGTTGTTTCGCATATCTAGGGACTAGCGATACAACTAAATTCAAGTACATATTCGATACTTTTCGTTCGATACCAAGTAATTCTGGTATCGATACTTTTAAACGAAGTACTGAGTAGGTATCGTAAAACAAATACTCGTATCGCAACCCTGTAATAAGGCAAATTGGCTAGGACAATTTTTCCTCCACTGCTATTTCGAATATTTAGCGCCTTGATTTTTATGGCTGGTTAATTGCCAGCGAAAACCGCGAGAAGGCGACAAAGTCGATATAACGCTTCACCAAAGTCGATGTAATGTGACGTACCCACGGTCCAACTGTTCGAGTGAAATGAATGTTGTACAGAGGTTTAAAAGCGATGTTAAGCTTACTGAGTAACTCTACGCGTTTAACGCGGATTAGCATATGAAAAACTTGAGCAAAATGCAAGGAAATACGTGTAGTTGGAGGCCTGTCATGTGAACAGGGTCTTGTTCTTGGCCCTGAAAACACCAGCGGAAAATACTAAAGGTAGTTGGAGTATTGCTCTGTTATTGAAGAAAACAAACAAACGATTAACAAAGCAGGGTACTAAGAGAACTAGAAAATCTTTCATATTTTTAATGCTTTTTGCCATTGTATTTAAAATTCCACCTTCTTCTTATATTTATTTGTCGCTGTAACCGCATAAGGGGTTTTGGGAAGAGTTCAACAAAGCACGCCAGTCGTTGCTCTTCTGTGCCAACTGATGCCAATTGGAAATGCCAAGTGAAGCCAAGTCCTTCTCCACCTGGTCTTTTCATCACAGTGGCGGCCTCCCTCTTCCTCTGCTACCACCACCGGGTTCCGAATTGAGTACTTTCAGAGCTAAAGCGTCAGTTTCCATTCGAACAACATGGCCAAGCCAGCGAAGCCGCTTTTTGATTCGCTGCATATTGTCCATGTCGATGTAAAGCTCATACAGCTCATCGTTACACCGTCTGCCGTAGTCGCTGTCGCCAACGCGTAAAGGTCCGTAAATCTTCCGCAAAATCTTTCTCTCGAATACTCCAAGAGTTGCCTCATAGGATGTTGTCATTGTCGATGGTTCTGCGCCATATACCAGCACTGGCATGATGGGTGGCATACAGAGTGTCGTTTTCGTACGTCGAGAGATGACTTTACTCCTGAATTGAATACTCAGTCCAAAGTAGCACTTGTTGGCAAGAGTGATTCTGCGTTGGATTTCCATGCTGACATTATTATGGGTGTTAATGCTGGTTCCCAAGTAAACGAAGTTCTCTACTTTCTCGAAATTGTAACTGTCAACAGTGACGTGGGTGCCAAGGCGCGTATGTGCTGACTGTTTGTTTGATGACAGGAGATATTTCCTTTTGTCCTCGTTTACCACCAGACCCATTCGCTTTGCCTCCTTATCCAACTTGGAAAAAGCAGAACAGACTTTGCAGTTTTTGTTAGCGACGATGTCGATATCATCGGCATAAGCAACTCTTATTATCTTCTCCAACATCAGATTAAACAAGTAAGAGCAGCGCTGTCTTCGGCTATGCCGAAGGCTTCATACCTTTCATGAACATCTGAAAATTTTACTTTAACAGATTACTGTATTTGTAAAAATTTATATATTTACAAAATACATATATAGAGGAGATACATATATTTATGAAAAACCATATCTAAACAATCAGAGGTATGGAAGATATACCTTAATAGCACTAATCTAAGTGATTTTCACTGCTGTGTGATCGGTATGTAAACCGGTAACACAATTTAATGGGTTCATACTCCTACATAAAGGAGATATATCGTAATAACTGGCATCTGAACAATCAGAGGTTTCAGAGATAAAGCTTATACAGCATAGATTTTGACGAATTTCTCAGTAGACTTTGTATTATTATTTATAGAATAGCTTACGAAATTTATCTGTTTTAGCAGTCCAAATAAAGGAGTTTTACAGTAAAACCCCATATCTGAACAATTAGTTGTATGGAGGGTATAAATAGGTTACAGTGACCCGCTCTTTGTTAATTTTACTGTAAACTTTCTGTTGGTAATTAGTGAAAATATTGCGAAATTTCATGTTTCTAGCTGCATATATGGAGAAGTTATAACAAAGAATCTCGAATCTGAACAATCAGTTGTATGGAGGCAGTAGATTATAGCGACCCGATCTTCGCCATTTTCACTGTAAGTATTTTTTTGATAACGGGTGGAAATATTGCGAAATGTCATGTACCCAGCTGCATAAATGGAGGAGTTATAACGAAAATTCTCATAACTGAATAATCAGTTTTATGGGAGATATATGTTATAGTGACCCGATCTTTGTTATTTTCACTTTAAGTATTCTGTTAACAATGAGTGAAAACGGCGCGAATTTTCATGTTCCTAGTTGCATAAATGGAGAAGCTATCGCAAAAAATCTCATATCTGAACAATCAGTTGTATGGGAGCTATAGGTTATAGCGACCCGATCTTCGCCATTTTCACTGAAAGTATTCTTTTGATAATGAGTGACAACAGTGCCAAACTTCCGTGTTCCTAGCTACTTAGATGGAGGAGTTATAACGAAAATACTTATATCTGAACAATCAGTTGTATGGGAGCTATAGGTTATAGTGACCCGATCTTTGTAATTTTCACTTTAAGTTTTCTGTTGATAATGGGTGGAAGTATTGCAAAATTTCATGTTCTTAGCTGCATAAATGGAGAAGTTATAACGAAAAATCTCATATCTGAACAATCAGTTGTATGGGAGCTATATGTTATAGTGGTCCGATTCTTCCGGTTCCGACAAATGATTAATAAATTATAAAAATACACCTACCTACCAAATTTCATCCGGATATCTCGAAAACTGACATACTAGATTGCATACAAACAGACGGACAGACAGACAGACAGACGGACAGACGGACATGGCTAAGTCGACTCTGCTCGACGTTCTGATCATTTAAGTATACATTTTAATGGGTCTATCTCTTCTTATTCTGGTACTTACAAACATCGGACCAAAGTTATAATACCATTTCATGCTCATGAAAGGTATAAAAAGTCACATGAAAGGGAGCCACCCTGTCTGAAACCCCGTTTGGTGGCACACGGCTCGGAGAGGTATTTTCAAATTCTGACGGAGCTGGTGGTATTGCTCAACGTCATTTTACACAGCCATATCAGTTTGGAGGGGATGCTGAATTCAGGCATAGCGGCGTATAGGCATCTCCTTTTAGTGCTGTCGAAAGCGGCTTTAAAGTTGACCAATAGATGGTGAGTGTCGGTCCTTTTCTCGCGGATCAATAATACATTTCCACTGCACTAACAAATCAGTAAAACGAACCTAAAGGCTGGTTTTCACTATGTCAAATTCAATGGCATGTGCCGTCAAATAAGTGAAAACACATTGTCAAATGAAACTAAAAAAGGTTTACCCATTGATTTAGATCAGAATAGGTATTCAGTCGTGTACATGTCCTGCTAAATTGGCTAACTGTCCTTTTTGGCCCTATATATAATCGGTAAAGGTATGAAAAAAGAAGATAAAGTTGTGTCAAAATATGTTGCCAAATTTTTTTATCAAAATATGACATAGTGAAAACCAGCCTTAAAGGATTATGAAATCCGTCGAAATTACAAAGATAATCGTAAAAATTTGGGTCAGAAGTGGGATTGTCAAATAAATCCCAAGGAAAAAGTTTTGCAAATAATGAAGTTTTATTATTTGACGATACTGCCTCTAACAAACGAATTGGCAAAGCGATTAACCACGTCAAGTAACAAAACGAAAATACAATCACGGCAGTAGGAAGCTATGGAAGCAGAAGGCATCGACGTGGACAAATACGACTTCCATCCTGAGGACGGGGAGACATCCACGCAGGAAGAAGAGAAGGAAGAGGCTACTTGTTCATCGAAGAAAATGCATCAGACATCTACGAATGCAGCAAAAGTTCTAATAGTAATATGGAGTTATGTAAGTAAATTCCCTGCGTTTTTATATTCCCCGTGCCAAGTGTGTTTAATTTTTTGCTACTTAGTTGAAAAATTAAAGATGTAGTTTATGCTGTAATGTAGATTTTATTTTTTTTTGTAAATATTTTATTTTTTTTAATAACTTTTTAGTTCATTTGTGCATACATACATTACACATTTGTCAGTTGTACTTTTTAAGTGTACAAAACAAGAAAAAATACCCTGATTAACCAAAAATATTCCACAAAAACATGATGCAAAGGGACCAAAGAACTTATAAATTCGTTAGTGTCCTTACATTTTGGACACAAAAATTCCTGCTACAAACACATATGGTAACAGCAGCACGTACCGTTGTTGTCTTATCACTGGCGGATATGTAAAAACGTGTGGCTCTTTGCCACGCATAGATTTTTTGTATATGTATGTAACTATATACCCACCAGCAAAATTTAGATACTGTCTGGCAAAGCGCTTGTTCCATCCTAGATATTTTTTAAGAACAGTCTCTAAACTACTGCAAAACGGCTGCAGAATAGGACAGCAGAAATTTTCGGTGTGCTAGTTGCGCTGTCGTCAAAATTTCTCACATTTAGCATGAGAAAGCTGAGAAGTAGTATTTAAATACGAAAGTAGCTTCGCGGTGGAGCAGTTACGAGTTTTCAGATTTAATAAATTTGAATTCTGCCACTTAAAAATTTAAGTGAATAATATTAAACCTAAAATATATAAAAAAAAATCTGTAAAATAAAGTGGAATCTGTTAAACAAAATAAAATACGACAACATATCCAAAAAATCGGATATTAAAAATTGTTTCTCATAAAATACTAATTTTCCAATATCTGTGCAAAATGGAGCCAGTTCGAAACGAGTTCAAAAGTTCTGAAGAGGGGGGCATTTGCCACTTCGAATTGATTTTGGATAGATGAAGAACTAGTACCGTCCCTTTTTAAGCTAGTTCAGCGGCAGCTCTGAACCAGTTTGATTTGCTGCAGGGTAGTGACAACTAAGAAATTTCCATATACTATGAAAGCTAGTCAACATAACATAAAGGAAGTTATGTAATAATATTTTTATATACGCATGTCCCTATTTATGTTTATAATTGTGGGTGAATCTATGCGAATACCAGTTGCAGACACTATACATATGTACGTACATACATACATATGTACATATCTACACTGACAATCAAAAGTGAGTGCATGGTGTTTTTTGTTTAATATTTGCAATGATTTTCAAGTTAAATTTTTTTTTATTTTTTTATAAAAATATGGTTCATGCTTTAATCAAAACCAACAAGCCAAACTTTCAAACTTTATACAGAACTTAAAAAATTCAACGAAAATTTTGAACCTTTTAATATGAATTTTTTTTTAAATTTTGAGTACGCAGATAGATCAGTTTTTAATTCTAGTAAACCAAGTGCAAGTTTTAAGCGGCTAAAAAATCGCGTTGATTTTTAATGATTTTTTTTTTCTGACGGCTTTTTGCACTTTTTACCATATAAAAAAAGACAACTTCTGTAGAATAAAATGCGCATGACCATTTGCAAATAAAATTAAAAAAATTAACGCTTTATTTTATAAATTGCAATTGTTATATGCATAAAACCACAAAATCTGTCTTAAAAAAACAAATCATTAAAAATCAAGGCGATTTTTTAGCCGCTTAAACTTGCACTTGATTCACTAGAATAATATAGCCGATCTATCTGCATACCCAAAATTTTTCTAAAAATTCAGACTAATAAGTTCAAAATTTACAATTAATATGTTGAGATAACAAATCGGTTATAGTTTTGAAAATTCGGTAAAAATGTTTACTCTTAAATGATGAGTGGCGTTTTTTGAAATCCAATATGGCGGAACAATTTTTAATAAGTTATTGCATTCGCTCGAAACTTGTTACTCGTTGGAGCTTGATCATGAATTTTTAAAATTCGAAATGGCGCAAATTTTTTTAAACTTTTATTGAATTCCTCATATTAGATTTTTTTTTTTTGTTTTTTTTTTAATTAATCCCAACGGCTTTTTACCCTCCATTCCCGCCCAACCGACACGAGGGGCGCAGTCCGCATGACGTACGGAACCTTTTTTTTTTTTTTTTTAGTTTTTTCGTGCCGAGTAGTGGAAACAGGAGTTTGTTAAGTGTCGAGATCTAAAACTATTCAGCTACAGAATCAAATTCATCAGCTGATTGGATATGCTAAAGATAGTATTTCAATTATTGAGAGTGGAAATAATAGTTTTCTTTATAGTAAAAATCGAGTCCGATACGTCAAACGTGCTGGAATGACAGTTAAAATCTTGACATAAACCACGGAATGATTCGTTTAGTTCAAAATTAGTTTTGCATGGCTTTAAAAATAGAGGTCGAAAGTGTCTTGACATTCGAGAAGGAACATTAAAATTTACCTCAGCCAGGAGGGCCGGGCTATTAATCAAGCCTGTCATTAATTTTACGATAAATATTATACCCAGCATTTCTCTACGACTTGCGAGTGTAGGCAAATTTATGAGCTTTAGACGACTTGTGTAAGGGGGGAGATTGTAATCTGAATCCCAGTTAAAATTACGCAATGCAAAAAGCAAGAATTGTTTTTGAATTGATTCAATCCTTTCTGAATGAACTTGGTAGCGGGGATTCCAAACAATAGATGCGTATTCTAGTATAGGTCTAACTAAACTGGTAAAAAGAGCTTTTGTAACATAAGGATCTTTGAACTCTTTTGACCATCGCCTTACAAATGCAAAAACGCCTTTGGCTTTATTGACTGTAACATTAATATGATGGTTGAAATTCAGTTTGGAATCCATTGTGATACCAAGATCGACAAAATTGGATACCTGCTCCAGATTATAATTTGATATTGAATAAACAGCTGGTTGAACAGCCCTCCGAGAGAAACACATAACTTTACATTTTTGAAGGTTTAGTGGCATATAGTTTGTATTACACCAACTAACCACGTTGTTCAGATCCGCTTGTAACAAAGACCTTTCTTCGATAGAGGACAATGTTTTAAAAAGTTTCACATCATCGGCATACATTAAAATTTTTGAATGTTTTATTATAGAAGAAACATCATTAATGAATATCAGGAACAGAATCGGACCAAGGTGGCTTCCCTGAGGAACCCCCGAAGAAACTTTAATGATGTTGGAAGAACAATTATTAACAATAACTCTTTGTGTTCTATCAGAGAGGTAAGATGAGATCCAGTGAAGAAGACTGGGCTGAAAGCCGATTAGGTCGAGTTTACGGATGAGTAACGAGTGACATACTTTGTCAAAAGCTTTAACAATAATTGCTTCGAATAATTTGGGGATAGCGGAGAGTTTCGCTATGCCTCGATAGTTTTCTATAGAGGACCTGCTGCCGTTTTTGTGAAGTGGTATTATGAAAGACTCCTTCCAGGCTGACGGAAAAACGCCATGTTTAAGTGACAAATTGAATAGAGTTGTTAAAGGCTCGCAGATGTTCTCAGCGCAGTTTAAAGAAAACAGGTCGGAATATGATCAGGTCCAGGCCTAAATGACGCTTTTAAGGTTTTTAAATAGTGTAAAACTTCATCGGAAGATATTATTGGAATATAAGCAGAGTTGATTGGACAAAGCTCGTACGGATAGTCTCCACTTATAGGGAAGTCTACAGAATAATTGGACCTAAAGAACCGAGCAAACATGTTGGCAATGAGTTGGCTGTCGCTAGATACAGTGTTGCGATAATGCATAGCGGACGGAAAACCATGTGCCTTACGCTTTGAATTTACGAAATCATAAAATGATTTAGGATTGTTAATTAAATTCTTCTTAATTTTACATAAATATGAATTATAACATTTCTTATTTAATGCAAAGTAGCTATGCCGCAAAATTGAGTACCTTAGGTAATCACTGTGTAAGCCCGTTCTTTTATACAGTTTAAAAGAGTGCGACTTTTTATTTTTCAATTTTTTTAAGCTCTTTAGTGGACCATAATTGTATTGGTTCTTCATGAACAATATTACGTATTGGCACATACTTTCGAAACAAATTGAAAACAGTATCATTAAAGTGCTCAACGCTATGCCCCACGTCATCTCTATATATTGGCCAAGATAACTTTGAAAGTTCTTTGTTAATTTTCCTGAAATTTGCTTTCGCAAAAACATATCTAGTACTTGAACTTGACTTATTCTTATGTATTTCATTTATGATTTCGTAGCTTAACTCAAGAGCAGGATGGTATGCATCTTCCGGCAAAACTAGGGGATCACACCGATTAATAGAGGCCTTCGGAACATCATCAACGTAAACGAGATCCAAGACCTTTCCAAACTTATTTGTACATATATTTATTTGTTTGAGGCAAAGTTCAGCCATTTCCTCCAGAAATACATTGTAACTATCTCTATATGAAACTGGTACAACATCGGTGTCAATGATGTTCCATGAAATATGTGGCAGATTTAAATCGCCCAAAACAATCATAGAATCGGATGCCGTAAGCATTGCATTTACGGTCTCAAGTAAAGAAACTAGCTGCATATATACCGATACGGCAGAATTAGGAGGGATGTAGCAAAGAGCTAAATAAATATAAGTCTTTCCAGACTGTACACGTATACATTTAAATTCGGTATATTCAATGACAGGAAGACTAACTTCCTCGGATGGTATCGATGAATGCACCGCAAAAAGAACACCACCGCCGATTCTGCCGACGCGGTCACTCCTGTATATTTGATATTCATTTGGAAGAATTTCGGAATTAAAAATATGAGGTTTGAATACCAAATTAACTGACTTATATTTAAAAGGTTTTGACTGCAATTATAATATTATTTCCTTGACCGAAACATGGCTCAAACCTCTAACGTTTTGATAGTAAATACTTAAATTAGACTTGCGAGTTAGTTTTTTGAATCCGAATTAAGATTAGAAATTTTAGCTACGTTATTATTACTTTTATTAGGTTTATACTCAAACTCGCGAACAAACGCCCCGGTCGGCCAAAATGAACTATTTAGTAGTGAATCAAAATCTTCGGAAGCTACATCAATTTTAAAAGATGAAATATCGCGATCGTATTTAAAATTAAATTTACGAATAAATACATCTTTAGTTCTAATTTTAGTCGATATGTATGACTTTATATCATCCGAAGAAGTATCTTTAGCAAATCTAGAGACAAAGATTGATCTTCTCGGAGGAATTACAACCAACTTTTTGGTAATGATGTCTGATGTGCGGGGCTCCGAATTATTCGGAGGAACTAAGTTAGACAGTGGAGTTTGAGATGTTGATGGCAACACTGTTAAATCAACTGTTTGACTATTTTTAGAAGTAGACCTAGTGGATATGGCTTTAGAAATCGGAGGCTCCAATGCCTGAGGGCATGGAGAAGATAAATTAATAAGTTCTAAGGACTGGGATGGAGGATTTTTTTTACTAGAATCCGTGGCTGTCTTTTTAGGTGGACTAATAACATGCCCACCTTTATTTTCTCGGCTATCCTCAGAGTGTGGAGGGTCGTCGAGACAAGTGAAAGACCTAAACATTTTTTCGTAATGCTTAAATTTCTCAACAAGCGCCGACAGATCCTTCCCGATCTCAGAAAAACCATTTCTGGACTGCCTGAAGAATTTAAATAAATCAACTTCGGTTGATCTACATTTTTGACAAGACCAACGAAGACCCTTACCCTCGTTAATAGCGTCTAAAACTCTACCGCTCAAACCAGCACATTTTATATGGGCAATCCCATCGCAGAGCCAGCATGACACATAGGAGTCGCTTTTAACGCGGCAATTGGTGTAAATACACGACATGTTTAAAATTATATTTATTTTTAGGTTTTAGAAGCAAAAAAGCAAAAACGGTTTTAAAAACGATGTATTAATCAGTGAACCAATCAGCTGGTAAATATCAGTTAGCGAACAGCTTTAGATGCACTGTATATTTGACACCTAATAAACACAACGCAAACAGCTGTGACAAAGATGAAACAGCAGAAATGACAAAAAGACAAAAAGAGCAAAATCAATGTGCACAAACAAAAACAATTGTACAACAACAATATATTATATGAAACAAAATACTCGGCACATGCAATTAAGAATATCAAGTTAAATTAATCAAATTTACGGGAAATTTTGATGTTTTACTTATCTTTAAATTGTGCACCAGAAGTTTATTAACACTTTTTTTAATTTTTTACTTTAATAAGCGTAAACAGCTTTATCAAACACAAAATTTAAACAGATCACAGAAAAACACAGCTTCACAGCTTGACGTTTGCGTCATTAAAAAAAAAAAAAAAAAAAAAAAAAAAAAAATTTTGAATTTTACAAATTGGTGATCATATTTGTAATCAGAGACCCCAAAAACACGCGAATAAGAAATTGTAGATGAATACAATAGTTTTTAAAATGTTTGCCCGCCATATTTTCAAGAATATAATCGATTTTTATAACCTAAACCAAGTTTGGAGAGAGGATAAACGAGTTTTCAAAACTTTATACGGCATATTGGACCCGCCATTTTGGATTTTAAATATTCGTATCCAGCGACCCCCAAAAAACCTTGAGTAACAAATTTCAAGTGAATCCAATCATCAATTCAAAACATTGTCCGCCTTATTGGAGTTAAAAAACGCCATCCATATAAATGAGTAAACATTCGAAGAATATAACCGATATTTTTTACCTGAACCAAATCAGTTGATGAAGAACGCCTCATATATATGTATTTAGGAATCTAAATTATTCAGATGTGGTAGTTACCCAATTTGCCAAAAGACTTTGAATCGACGCCTATTCCGACTCCTGGCGGCCCACAGTGGGGCAAAAAAAGTTGCGGTGTACAAATGAATTTTCAGAGCCCAAAGATGAACCGATAGCAAGTTTCTTTCTTCTAGGTAAGAGATAATAAAATTTCGCGTCGACTTATCCAGGGTGATTTTCTAAAAAGCTCTTGTTTTTTATTTATTTATGTTGAAAAATGAAAGAAAAAAAGTTTTACGTTTGAATGCTTCAACTTTTTTGGAAAATACTTGAAATTAATTTTAAACGCCTGCAATTATTTGCAAAATTATTCATAAAAATTTTTCCATAGGATACATTTAATTAAAAAATGTTTTTAATTTGTTACCTATTCTAAAATATATTTTGAAAGCCGTTTTTCTGTTCGAAAAACTCGGGAACAGCTATACCGATATTTATGAAATGTTGGACATCGACTCTATACCCTCCAAGGATGATAATAGAAGAAAAATAATTTCGATGTATCAAAGGTTCTTGGCACCTCCCATATAAACTGAAGTTTCACAAAACATATCTCTGGAAGTATTCAACGTAGAGTGCTGCAATAAAGATATATAATATCAACGCCAAACTCATGGAAAAAATGGGAGTTATTGAATTTCTCACATTAGAAAAATTATGTCAAAAAGCTGCAACTAACTTTACAGTCAACTTTATTTTGACTATGACTACGCGCCAATCACTTTAATTATATTTTAAGCTAGTTTAAAAAATTAAATCAAATCAAGTTAGGGAATCTCCTATTCTTCTTAAACGTAATCGCTATATCTATAAATTATTTTATACTTTTTAGTTCTTGTAATAAAAGCGTATTTGTAGTTTTTTTTAAACTTTAATTTTATTTTATTTAAGAAGTCTATTTTACATCCGTAACTTTCGAAAGAAAGCTAAATTTTTGCCTCACTTAGGACCATTAGTCAGAAATTTTAACATACTTGTTAATCTAATACTTAAAACACATGGGATACACTAAACAACTACTAGGGAAGTTTTTGAGAAAGTTTGTTTACTAAACAAAAATTAATGTTAGGAAAAGTCGTTATCAGAGCGCTAATATCTTCCTATCTTACTATGTAATGGAACGATCAGTATAATAGTTTTTACGTGGGGGACGAATATATAGCTATAGATTGGCATTATCGTGTTTGGACTAGGCGGATTTCTTTTTTCAGGTTATGCCCATATGGATGTACAATGTACATATTTTGCAAAGTGATAGCTGAAAATATTTTGTATGGAAAATCAATTATGCCCATATATGTACATATTTTGATCAAATAAACATATTTCGAAAATATTAACCGATACTTCCCATACACCAAACCAATAGAAAAGGCCAGTACCAGGTACTCATGAAATTTGATGTGCCCGAACTAGTGCCGAAATGGTTCAGAACTGAACCCGAAAAGAGCTTGAGCTATGTCCTGAGCTAGTCCTAAAATTGTGCCGGACTAAAACCGAAAAAATACTGAACTCGTCCCGAAATGATCCGGTTATAATTCCGAAATATTCCCAACAGCATTTCAGAAAAGCTTAAAAGTATTTCAGAAAAGGCCAAATGAAACTCAGAAAAACGTAATTGCATTTCAGAAAAACTCAAAGGTATTTCTGAAAAGGGCAAATGTATTTCTTCAAGAAGTAATTCTAAATAAATGGTTTGTTCTATAGAGAATTTTCTGCTCCATGTTCTGGTATTTCTATTTTTTTGATAAGATTCATATAACATAAGTTCTGAGCGTTTTTTGGTGTTATCCTCGAAAATTTTATTAGTTTTTCATTAACTAACCATATTAGTAAAACACCTTGAACTCCTACTTTTTAATAAGTTGTTCAGGGTAATTTTCTGAACATTTTGGTATAAATTTGATCCAGCGCAGTCTAAATGAGACCCCAAATGCCAGATTGGCTGCATCACGAGTGTGCTAAAGCGCCTGTACAAACGGTTGAAAGAAGTATGTGTTGAGTCAAATCGGTTTTTTTGGTTATAAGGTGTAAACAAGGTTATTGTTGTTTTGAATATATAAAAGTGTAAGCTATTTTTTCCACACCCTGTTATCTTACTCTTAATGATCTATATCATTTCGAACTTTATGCTGAAGTAGTTTCTAGGCAGATTCTGATCGTGTTGAATTCTCATACACATAGATACATATCGTCGTTTTAAGTACAAAATCGCGTATCGTCATTCTGCAAAACCGCGTAACTGACATTTGCTGCCAAAATTTGGATTTGCTCGCACAAGCTCTTGGCTCAATCCTTATCCATTCGTCCAGAAATATACTAGCCAAAACTGCGATTGCTTCATAACAAAGAGAACCATTTTAAAATATGAGTGTTTTTACTGTCTAGAAAATAATTTATGCAAACTCGCATACGCGTGCATTATCATGATACGCGGTTTTGCATTTTGTTGATATGCGGCTTTGTACTTTAAACGACGGTATATAAGTAGTAGGTTTTTGGGAAACCTCACTTTTCTGTAGAGTGTCCCGACCAATATCAAGAATTGAGGATATAGGTCACCTTAAAGTGCATGTGTTCACATATGAACGAGATTGTACCCTGCAGTGAAAAGCTGAACCAGTAAGCACAAATTCCAGCTTATGAACTATTATTTAAGGATAAAACTCATTCTAGTCCGTTATGAACTATATTTATACCTGTCCTAATAGAAAATAGTAAACTAGTTCGTACAAATTCAAGTACGAAAACTGGTCGTCATTGGCAGTTCTCCGCAGTGAAATGCCGAACCTGCCAGTAAAAATACCAGTTCATTAACTAGTATGTGCTAAAGCGACGGCCTACCACTTCGAACAACTGATCGATCAGCGACATCTGTCAATGAATTGCCAAAATCAAAACTTAAATGCAATTATTTGCTTTCCTCGCAAATGTCGGCTGTGGCGTCGAGTGACTATCGATTCTGCTTGTGAGATCTCAGGTTCGAGGCCGCTTGGAGGTGACTAAAGTAAAGTAAGTCAATTATTTCAGATTAAATATAAAATATAAATTGTAAATTTAATTTCATTTGGAGAAAACTTAAATACTCTCAAATACCATAAAAAATTAAATCAAATATATATTTTTTTCTTTTTAAAACAATACAATTTAAAAACTACTACAATATACTTAAAAAATAAAAATTTAACTAAAAATAAAAAAAATTTTAAAACAAACAAAACCCGCCATCTGAGATTCGAACTCGGACCCCTCGCACCCTTCGAAAGAGCTTTGCTATGTCGGCCATTGCCACTATTGTAGCGCCGCGATCCAAATGGCATAATTACATTTCACGGGGGATGAATTTGCAGTCCATCTCGTCAACTGGTAAGATGCTACTAGTATTTCTACTGGTAGGCTGCTGATGCAGTAGCTGGCAATTGACATCTCCTATGACACCGCCATGTTAAAACTACCAGACGCTAACATTGAAAAAGGATATAACGTGAACTAGTTGGGCGGCAGGATAATCTCGTGCGACACACACCACATCAACCCCAACGTACATATATATATAATACAAACATATTTACATGGGTTTGTATATCCCATGTGTGCATATTTGGTCCGGCGCTTGTATCCTGGCATGTGTTTGTGGCATTATTTTGCATAAAGATTGCAATTGTCAGATGTAATCTGAAGAATGCTCAAACGCGTGTACGTGTTTGTAGAAAAGTCTCGCAGAGAGCATACAAAATATGTGAATATTTGTATCTCTTGTATTGCAAAGGGAATTTAAAAATTGTTTGACGATGTGGCTTTGTTGCTATGGCCATACTTTTGACAGCATCACTCACGTTGCTAAAAAAAAAATATCTTGGGTAAATATGAAGTGTGACGAAGATTCGAGAATTGGTTAAGTTTTTTTTTATTTAATTGAAATATGTAGTGGACGTGTTTAAGTAAATAATTTTGAACTCCATACTCCAAAAAACAATTCACAAATGTCACACACTTTATTTTAACTAAAAGAAAATATATTAAATAATTTTTGCGATTATAGTTTATTATATGATATTCCTTCTGAACGTTAGGCCCCACCGCCCACTTTTCTTTTGACTTAAAACTTTTTTTAAAATATGTAAAATTGATTAAAAAACAAGCTTTCCAATGCCGAGTGGCAAAATAACGTGCGGGTCAATTTCAAAGTCATTTCGAGGTCAACATGGTTTTTTTTAACTGGTAACCCTCTTCTTATCTCGAATTCAGAAGGAACGGAATATTCTACGTTCAGATAACATATCATATGCGGCGTTCATTTGACCGTCAGGGTCATATGAAGCGTCAATCTTTCTATTCAATAACTTTTTTCCACCAAATTTACCAAACTACGATTAGAGGCATTTCATGCCACCTCTGTGCGCGATCTCTAAGGATTTGGATGAAAGTTGAAGAGATTGAAAGTCTAGGTGACATTAATATACGTGCAGCATATTTTGCCGATATGACGTAGGGTTGCCTATTTACACGGGACTTAAATTCTAAGGGTGTGATTATGCATACTTCGCATAACTTCGCACAACCATTTGTACCAGAGCACTAAAAGTGTAACTTAAGAATATGTGAAGCAAAATCTAAACTCAACAGATCGCTAAGTTTTTAAAAGTTCTGCTAATTTCTGGGTAATAAAATACATACAAAGTACATACGAAATTAAAGTTTGAAGTTTATGAGAAGTTGTGCGAAGTTATGCGAAGCATGCATAATCAGACCATAAGAAAACGTCATACATACACTGAGGGAAATAATGCATAGTAAAAATGAATACTTTATATTTGATTATCGTTTAAAAATGTTGGTATTTAATAATATTTTCATAAAAAATTTATTACGCACGTATTTGACTGTTCACATCTGAGCATGCAGAGCGCCGCTCTTAGAGCGATGACAACACACTCATAAATACATAGTACACACATGCATGTTTATCCGCACAAATCGCGTGCTGTGGTGTTGATGGATATTCAACATTTGAAAGCAAATTCACACGCCTGGGTGTAGCTGAGTGCGCAAAGATGCTTGCCACAAGTTGTTGATATCCGAAGATGGTCGGGTTCGAATTCCCTTTGCAGGAAACATGCAATTTTAATTTTGTTTTTTAGTTTTTGTCTTGATTATTCACTTCGCGGATGGTTTTTCAGTACGAACGCGGTCATTTTAATATGCGCCTAATTGAATTGAATATTTACCAATATACAGTACTTTCGTTGACGTTTATAGTAAGATCAATTACGTTTCTATTTGATTTTAATATTTTTTCCCCTCAGTGTACCTTTCTTTAAAGTGCTGTATCTTGGGAACCTTTTAACGAAACTGAATGAAAAAATGTATTTCTTCCGTCTTATTATGGGCTTTATTTATACATTTTTTACATTAAAGTGTAACGTATAAAAAAACAAAAAAAAATAGTAAACATTTTTCTTTTTAATTTTTTTTTGGTGATAGCATTTTTTTTTAATTTTTTTTACATAAAAACATAATGTTAACTTTAGGCACCCAAATGGGCGTAATGAGCTACTTAGGCACATGGAGTCTAGATCGTCTAACGCTCGAGCAATAAAAAACAAAAACAATATGAATAAATCATATTAACTTTACTAAAGGGTCTGAAATTACGAAAATCCCTGTTGCAACAAAGTTCAATTCTACCATTTCCTTGAAAGGATTTTCAGTTTCCTTATAAGGACTTTTTTTGACTTACATGACATAAAGAGGTTCACGCATCGGAAGAATGTTGTAGTTGAAAGATCATAGAAAAAGATTACGCATGCTTAGAAAAGATCTTACAGGTGAAAATAAGACATCGAAAGGGATTCCATATAGTATCAGAGTGCTACAATACTTGTCCTACGTGTGAGGAGGGTTCTGCTCTTTAGCTGTTTCAACATACACTAAAAATTTTTACTTATCCATTTGCAGTTTTTCAACGCTATTTTTGCATTGGCCAACACAAAAGCGCTAATCAGGATACTTATAATTTACCTCAAAATTTGGCTTTACCACAAAGCAGTTTTAATTTCCATTTAATGACATGCAACTCTTAGTCCACAGCTACCAAGTTGTTTGATTGAGAAGTTATTCCAACTGGTATCATTGCACTCACCTGCAAAGAAAGTAGGAAATTTACAGAGTTGTGTAAAATGAAGTACATGTGCATGTATGTACGTGAAAAATGGTCGAAAGTACTTAGAAACCTGAAATTTAATAAAAATTTTACAAAATAGCAGTGAAATTATGGCACTCTGAATGTTGGGAAATTTATACGTGTCGTGCATGGTACAATAATTACAGGTATTGTCTTCCCGGAGAGTTTTGCTTCACATCGAAATTCGTGCTCCCTTATTTTAATTTTTACGCAATACAATGTTGATTCTTATACTTTTATATGGCTTTGCTTTTTGGTTCCGCTCAATTTAATTTTTCTAATTTTTCAAAAGAAAAGAAAAAACATTTGAAATGAAGTGAGCCATACAAATATTTTTTTCCGGCTTTTGCAAATTAAATAAGTTCTCTGCAAGAAGGTTTGTTTAAAAAAGTACGTGTACATATATGGTATATGGGGTATGGAAATATCCCTTTTCCCTAGCAGTAAACCTTTTAGTGTGGGCAACAACGATATTTTTTTAAATAAGGCAGATCGGAATATGCGCTCTCTAGGAGGACAATACCTGTAATTAATGTACCATGCGTGTCATGTGTATAAGTATTGTATTGCTAGTTTAGGAAATAATTTGTATGAATTCATGATACAATGACTTTTTGAAGTTAGCTATCTGACAGAAATCGTTATTCGTATATTTTGTGGAGCCAATTTATTAAAAAATAAAATCCACTTTTTGAGGTTGGAAAAATAAAAATAAAGCAAAGCTAAAAAGTTTTAAATATTGTGTTTTCGAGGCCAGTGTTAAAATTTCCTATTGGGTCATTGGTAGAGCTTTTCGGCCCAATGACCCAATTTTAAATATTTTTGATCAAAAAAACATTTAAAGAAAAAATGAGATGCTGCTTCCTTGAATATAGCAACACACACAATAGCTTTAAAGCACTTGAAATTTTCTGCTCTGCCGTATTTGCGATAAAAGTGGATGGAGGCTTGCGTGTTTTGTCAACAGATGGGGTTTGTGTTAAAATTTTGAATTTCTAAAAATTATTTTATCGTGTATGAATTATAATGAGTGCATACAGACCAAAGAATTTGTTTGCAAGCAAGGGAAATTTAGAGCACGAAGTGGCGGTTTTCTTAGAGAAGAAGTTGCAAATCCGTTCTGTAAATTTTTTGCGCATACATACATACATATGTAGTTGTATATTTGTCGGCATTAATTTGAATTAAACAGCTCGTTAGTAGTAAGTAAATATTTGAATACTTAATTAATTGATTAAATCGGAGTGCTGTTGCAATCCTAGTCGATATAAGAAATCCGATAGATAGGGAAAACGCACTCGTATATCAAGGTGCCCTCAAACAGACGCGTTGCGGTAAATTCTCGTACCAGTCGTTCGAGAACCACTCAAAAAATGGAATTTTTCCATTACAGTACACTGCAGCACAAGAAAAAATTTTGTCCTTAAAAATCCTTAAAAATTTGGAATATTTTTTTTTTTAATTATTGTTTGAGGACTAATATATGTACATACGATCACATCATAGAATTTCGTCCTGCAAACTTTATTAAATTGAAAAGATAAAATTATTAAAAGCACATTTTCAATACCTATTCGTACTTGTAAACCAAAAAACTTTATTGTTTTTAAATTCAACAGAATTTTCTCTTTCATTTGCTGCCCATATTGTTATTCTACATTGCACTGATTTTTTTAATAATTTTTTGGATTAATTACATCTTGGAAAAATATGCGCATGTAACCATAAGTGGGCGTGGCTACGCCCATTTGCCAAAATTTTTTAATAGTCTTATTTTCCGTCTAAAACTCATTGTAAATATAAATTATCTTCAGTAGTTACTAAAATATCGCAGTTTTCGTATTTCTGAAAATTACCGTTATATGGGAGGTAGGCGTGGTTATTGTCCGATTTTGCCCATTAGTAGTATTAGAAGTACACGTACCAAGTTTCGTTAAGATATCTCAATTTTTACTCGAGTTATCGTGTTCCCAGACGGACGGACAGACGGACGGACGGACGGATAGACAGTCACCGCCTAATCGATAAAAACTGTCAATTTCTTACTCGCTCGTTTTTAGGCATGCCATTCTTACGAATTTCGAAAGTTCGAAAATACGATAGGGGTGTTAAGCTATGTTTCAGCTGCTTGGGGCAGAACCATCGTTCCACCAACTGTAGCAGCAGGAGCAATTGTCGCACCTTTGGAAAACGACACCATACGCTCTTGCATGCTAATCGCGTGCATGCACGTTGCAGTTGCAGCTGAAACACTTAAGGATTCCGCCTTGCCAAACTGGGATGTTTTATTACCGACTTCAATCATCACGACTAAGAACTTCGAGGGTGAAACTCTTCCCTTTCCAGCCTCTTTGGATCAGGGATCCCAAGCATCATTTGTAACTGAACGTGCAGTGCATCTGCTACGCGTGCCACGTCTCAAAGCCATATTAATGTCATTGGGATATACGAAACAAAGGCTGCTGTCATATGTCATTCTGACCATAGGCTCAAGATTTGATAGTAGTATTCAACATCGGGTATTAGCTTATGTTCTACAGAAA
This sequence comes from Rhagoletis pomonella, assembly GCF_013731165.1. Taxonomy (NCBI): domain Eukaryota; kingdom Metazoa; phylum Arthropoda; class Insecta; order Diptera; family Tephritidae; genus Rhagoletis; species Rhagoletis pomonella. Next base: position 3,882,396 of record NW_023458570.1, on the reverse strand, counting down.
ATAAGTCATGTGATGCCACCAAGGGGATGCCGCCAAAACTTTGGGCCCATTTGAACGGGGCGCAAATTATGACGACATTATACGTGGCGAGGAAACTAGGCCGAGCCGATTGGCCAATGCACCTTATAAATATAGCCGCATTCTATCCGGGCAATTAAGCACGCTCCCAACCAGTGTTGCCAGTAACTGGGTTAATAAAATCCCATCCAAATATAACCTAAATCCCGTTTTATACTAAAGTTATAACAGAAATCCCGCGCTGTATTTATATATATATTATACGTAAAATGCTTTCCGATGAAAAACACAAGTATTTGCATTAGAGTGGTCCAAAAATGCGTGTGAAAAAGTAAAGTCGGAAATTTAATGCGATGTTATATACCGAAAAAATATAATCCTATTTCTTTATTAACCGAGTTCCAAAAAAGGAAGAGGTTATCAGTTCGTCGGAATATTTTTTTTTTGTTTATGTATGTTACCGCATAACTTTGGACCGCGTCAACCGATTTCGATAATCTTTTTTACATCGGAAAAGCAGTGTCTCTGAGGTGGTCCCATACTAATCTGGTTTAAATCCGATCATTGGATCATAAAATATATATATATATATATATATATTTTATATGAGAATTGAAGTCGGTTTTTTTTGCTACAAATTACTTGTTCATATTAATTATATTCTATATGTCCGCCAAAAACTCCAGAAAATGCGATGACTGTTTATTAAGTAAATTAGGTACATTTTACTACACACATTGCATTTAATGCTTATTCGCTTATTCTGATTATCTTTTTCGTTTTAATCTCAATAAGCAATGAAAAAAATCGTTGGTAGTTAGCATTAAAATTACTTTACAAAACTATATTTTTCATAAAATTTCGATATAGGAAATCTCCACTGCCATTTTGTTAACGACTACCTCCCAACGTTTATACATCGCTAGTTTTACTTTCTTTGATAACAAAAGCACTCACAATAATTTTCCATTCCTTGTTTAAATGAAACTGGTCAATATCTGTATACCGCTATGCTCTCTAAGGACTTACATTAATTTACAACAACTTCAGAATCTAGAAACTCAAGACATTTGAAAAGAATTATTGATTAGAAATTTTTCTAATTTTTTCAAAATACTCTTAAACTTACGATTAAAATTAATTTCAAGTGAATGAAGTTCTGCTAATAGGATTGATAATATGAACTGTTTCTTACTTATCAATTACTTACTAAATTTTATTGTTTGATATGGTATGCAAAAAATCCCGGTTTTCGACAGAAAATCAAAGTTGGCCTTTTTAGTCATAAAACACGAATGTTAACAATACAGCCTCCACCCCTTGCTATTTTCCACACCACCCGGTAGTTAAAGAATCTTATTCTACTACAAAGGTTCCTATCGTGTTTGATGCTTCGGCCAAAACAAATAACAGTCGACCTCTGAACGGCATCTTAGCTAACGGCCCGGTACTGCAAACAGATTTATCAACCGTACTAATAAATTGTCGTTTTTACAAGTACACATATTTAGCAGATGTGGAAAAGATGTACCGGGCTATCAATGTCAATAGAAAGGATGCTCAGTATCAGCGCATATTGTGGCGACAGAGTAAAGACGACCAAAACTGAAGAATACTATTGTTACACCGTTATGTTCGGGATTAGATCAGCACCTTTTCTAACCATCCGTATCATACAACAATTAGCAGATAACGAACTTCAGAATTCTCCACTTGCTGTCAATGTTATCAAACATCAGATGTATGTCGACGATGTCTTGTCGTAACATAATCATAACATCGGGAAACGAAAGGATCACTGCCACTTAATACCAGAGAAACCTTTAAGTCTTTAGGTATGTTTTGAAATCCTGCGTACGATCAGTTTAACTACGGCATCAAGTTTTATATTCCCACCGGACCACCAACTAAATTGATGGTTATTTCCAAAATAGATCGTCTTTTTGACCCATTGGGGTTGATTGAATACAATCATTCTAAGAGCCAAACTTATCATGCAACAATTCTAGATTATAAAGCTGGAAGGATGACATCTTTCCTCAAGAAATTCAAGCCTTCTGGAACCAGTATACTAAGTAGCTTCCATCTATCGAAATGATACGTATACCCCGTTGGCTGAACACCAACCATCATAACAGCGGTAACACATTCCATATTTTTTGTGACGCTTCATCAATATACGAGCAAAAAGTGCACAATAACAGTATCATACAAGTTACTAATGGTCAAGTGGAAAGTGTCGCCAACAAAACATAAATTAACTATTTCGCGCGCTCAGTTATGCGCTGTCGTACTCGTAATAAAACCGTTACAATTTTTTAAGTTACGTTTTGGTCCCATTCAATGGTTGTACTCGGGTGGATAAGAGGCACACGTTGGAATCATCATAGTTCATCAATGTAAATTATTTTTCACCTGTGGTGCAGTTTTCGCTGAAATGACCCATATTCATACATTTCAATATATTTAAATGTGTACATACCAGAGCTGTTAAGTAATGATTATAAATTGTAATGATTACCGATTTAATTAATTATTTTTTTAAATCTGCTAAATGATTAGTTACCATTATTTCCACTTTTAAATTAATAATTACCGATTACCATTAAAAATAATCAAAAAATAAGCATAATCGAATTTTACTATTCGAATATTCAATTGATCGAATATCAAGAGCTCTAAAACTTAGTTAAATTTTAATAGTCCAGAATGACTACACTTTCTTTGTTTTTATCTAAGCTATGAATGGCACACTTACGGGTGCTATATTTTATACTACTTATAAACATAAGATTATTACAAAAATCATCAGCGTTCAAACCCATTCCGTAAATGAAATGCAACATGCAAATGAAAAAAACAGTGCTCAATCATCACTTTAACTCACCAGAATTTTAGTATTAGCGGGTATTGTTTCAGAAGGATAAAACACTACACTACCTCTTATCCATACATAGTATAAAGGAAAGTCGAGATTCTTTGTGCACGCTAATCTCGAAAACTACAAAACGGATTTGGATGACATTTTCTCTTGTTATAATGTATTTCCTTTTGAATGATACCTAACAGATATAGAGATTTCATCCATATACATACCTACGAAACTATGCATAGTCACCAAAATCAAAAGTTCTAGAGATATGCCCATATATGTGTGTATAAGTGACCTCTGACTTTTGCAGCCAATTTAACGGACATTAGTGAAATAAATATTCACCTTGTAGAAAAGCAATATCACCCGATAACGCCATAATATCCACATATGTCAGTATGTAGTTATGTATGTACTTATGTATTTATGTGAAATGATTCGCAGACACATCCGATTTTAATTAATTGAAACCGAGTAATATGAGAAATGAAAAAGCTCGACGTGTGCCTACGTACTCGAACTTGTATGCAAGATTGACCAGTATTTGTTGCTGGAATATAAACTGAACTCAAATAAACTGCGTAAGGACTTTTTGAGTTGGTCTCAAGGCTAAGTACATATGTAAGTATCTATACCTTGAAATACTGGAACGAACATTTGTGTACATTCTATGTAATGTAAATGTATGTAACTGCGTATTAAAGTATGTGTATGTAGTGGCTTTACTAAGTCTAATAAGAGCCAAAATGAAGTACCATTCGTTCTCAACTACCAAAAGAAATAAGGCGAAAATTTGAAAACTGCTTTCTTTCTTCTTCGCAATCTGCACCACACCTTTTCTGGGGTGCATTGATGATTGGCTTGGCTATAGCCCATATATATATATGTATGTATATACCCTGCAGGGAAACCGCGGACTAGTGAATCAAATTTCTAGATCCGTACTAGGTCTTTATCGCCAAAAAGGAACTAGTCCGATAGGAACTGGATCCCCACCAGTCCAAAATCGACGAAAAGTGGTACTTTTAAAAAACTATTTTTTTCAGTTTTTTTCACTAGAAATCTATATCTAAAGTGACGAATTTAGAAATGGTTCGGAACTATAGAAAAAGGAATGCAGAACGAACTAGATCTTATTTGTCGAATTTAGAACTAGTTCGGAACTATCGAATAAGGGATGCAGCGGGGGGTTGTTTACTTTACATAGATATGTGTTCGGCGGCTTTTTCGTTCAAATACGCTTCTGTTCTGTGCTTCGCAGGTGCTTTTTCATAGCTTGGCAATACAAAACTAAAATTTGTGTTAGCATTTCAACATCTTGCGACCGTCTGGAATCTAAGAAATAACAGCAAGCACCTCTGCAAACTCAGCTACAGCTAAAGGTATGTAAACGTACATTTCTTACAATCATTCTAACAAATTTAATTTCAAATTGAAAACACATTTCTTCCAAAATATCTTAAAATCGCACACACGGAAGAAACAAAAAGATTGAAAAATTATGATACTTTTTTCTTTCGTCGGTCGATTTCAGAACTGGTTTGGAACTATAGAAAAAGGGATGCAGCGGGCGGCAATTGACACTTCCTAGGACATCGCCATGTTAAATTCGCCAGTTGCTTGCATGCAAAAGAGATTTATCGCGAGCCAGTACTGGGTCTAAATGTACTAGAAGCACACCAGTTCAGAACTAGAGATTTTCCCCAAAGGGTATGTACACACAAATTGCATGCAGATAAAAACTACATATGCACAGATGTGCAGCAGTATGTAATGGCCACTAAAACCAAATGTCTGACAAAAACAAGCCAAGTTGAATCGGTTGTTAAGAACAAACAACAAAAATTGGCAAACGAAGCACTGGGGTATTTACATCGTTAGATTTTTGTTGCTTATTTGCTTTACGATTGCTAACAGTGAAAGTCAAATCGAAAACTTGGCAACGTAATTGCCGAAAGTGAGTAGGTATCAAATGCAAAATCATGGAGTGCTCTATTAAAGCACGGAAAGTACGGGGGGAGAATGGGTAATAGAGCAAACAAATTAGATACGTAAATAAATGAAAGTACGTGTGTGTTTGGAGAACAAGTTGCATTAAAAAGAAATGCATACAACTCAGAAAGAGCACTGAAGGTGAAATAGGGGGGGGGGGGGGGGG
>NW_023458570.1:3856806-3877248 GCF_013731165.1 Rhagoletis pomonella | reverse complement strand
AAAAAATGAAAAAAAGAAAAGGGGAGGTAGTAAAAGAAAAACAAAAAGAAAAAAAAAGAAAGAAAAAGAGGCGAAGGGAAGGGGAAGGGGGGGGGGGGGGGGGGGGGGTGGGGGGTTGGGGGGGTGTCAATAAGAAATCATTAGTATTACAAAATGGTTAATTAAACAATTGGGCATTACTATTGAGAGTCTCCTGAAGATAACCTGGGTTTTCGATAGAAAAATATTAATTTTAAAGAATTCTATGCCATTTCTACGAAAATTTGTTTTTTTTTCCCATATGAAATATATGAAAAACTTTGCCTATTGTGGTCCGAGTCTCCCGAGTTGTGTGCCCAGAACGGCATTTACAGGTCGAGAGTCTATATAACTCGAGACTGACTCTCTGTGAATGCCGCTCAAGGCCTTTCGGTAATCTGTCGGGTCCAGACGTTGCTTTATGAACCTCTGGACTTCGTCCGTCAGTTCATATAGACGCCTGCTGACGTGTCGTGCATAGTTCAGAACCGGCAGGCCAATTGCCTTATACGTTGCCAACAACGGCTTTTTTGTGTTTTTCCCAGCTGCTGCCGGCTAGCCACTGGAGGACCTTGTTGCGAATTTGTACTTTACTGACAATTGCGGTTGTATGCGCGGAAAAGGAAAGCAGACTGTCGAAGGTTACCCCGAGGATCTCGTTCGAGGGATTGGTTCGTCATCGGCGTGAATACCCAGTTGCAGTCTGACCTCCTTCGTAAAGGTGGTGAAAAGCGTTGCTGAGGATTTTGTAGGGGAGAGGGTTAGGCTCCTCGCCGCTGGTGCAAACAAGAGGCGCACTTGGTGTTGGCAGTTTGTACAGCCTTCTCGTCACTCAACGTTTGGCTTTGTCCGCCAGAGGATACAGTATGAACTGTCGGCTAAAATAGCTCGCGCGTCGCTCCGGGCCCGACGAAGCGTGGCCGCAAAAATATATTTCAACTTTGTCGTCACGCTTCGTCGGGTTGGACAATGGCCTCACGGTTGACCAAAGCTTGCTCACACCAGCGGCAAAGTTGCAGGTCTTCGATGCTCTTCCCACTTCTTCCGCTTTTGTACGTTCACTAGTTGCCGAATATCGGCGTTGAGATCCCAGACACGGGGATTTCCGGGATCGGCCTAACGGGGGTGGTCACGCTTATCAGACTAGCGCCGACAATTGTTATTTCTGGCGAGCTGCAGCAGCTGCCCATAATCCTGAATTGTGCGTCGTCATTCATTTTGCAGAATGTCGAATTGTGTATCTGCGCGTTAAACTCACAAACTATCATACGGTTTTCGCCTTTGAGTAGCGCACCTATTTCAGGGTGATATCCTGCCGGTCAGCTGGTGACAGGGGGTATATGTATAACGTTAAAGGATGCTATCCCTGCGTACGATGTCTGCTTCGATAAGACGATACTGCACGGTTTCGTGCGTAATGAATGCTAGGCTACCACCATTATCTCGCTCGCGATCTCGACGGTGCAAGTTGTATCCGGCACAATTCAACAGTGTTGAATTGCCATGCAACTTTATATCTTAGACTGCAGCTATTAATATTTTATGCCTGTCCAAGAAGACTGTTATCTCCTCGATCTCGCTCTGAAGTCCGTTACAGTTGAATTGTAAAATCTTCGTGCGCCTAGAGAGACTTATTAGTATGTGGGGTGTTAGTGAGGTGTGTTGCCCTGTGATGGTGATAGGCGGCATCGCAGTTGGCACTTGCTACCAAGCAGCACAGCACGGACCCTCATAGTCCCACGTCCAATCTCGCGTGGTGCGCAGTCCTGAACATACCCTAAAGTGACACCAACAAAAGTTAAATGTTGCGCTGGACTGATTTCACGTTACGTAATATCCTGGACTGACTTGCCGAACATATTTTCAGAGTAACCAGGAGTTGTTAGCGGCGGCGTGTGGTGGTGGTGCGGTTGTGTCAGTGGTGTGGTCTGTTGTGTCTATTGTATTGTGTTCTGATGCGGTACTGTTTGTGTTGAGTTGCTCAGGCGGACTCTGGTGTGCCGTGGAGGCAGCTCGTTTTGAGCAGCAAGGGGTCACGAATGAGTTGGTCCAGTGCCTGTTAGTCGTAAGGCCTGAGCAAACTCGGAAGTGACTCAACCCATTACTGGAGTTGCACCTAATGGAGGTGGAGTTCTGGTGTAGTCGTCTCGCGCACACAACAGGTGTAGGTTTCTGGCCCAGAGTTTGACTCGATGCCAGCCCTGATCAGAAGTATGCGAAGCAGATGTATCCCTATGGACGTACAGCTTTTGAGGGATTTCGCCGACCTAAACAGGGTTAGATCGCCGAAACAACAGCCCTCGGTCGAGTAAAACCCAAGTCATTCCAAAACGTAGAACCGGCTATCGTGGGAATGTAGGTCCCTCCCCTAGTGTGGGAACTTCAAAGCGCACGCTACAAATCGGAGGAAAAGCGCGGTCAAACACTAACATATGTGTAAACGCACATCTATTACGCGGTGCTACAAAAAAAAAGTCATGTAATACACCCGAAACAAAACCTAGTGTAGGTTGTAGCTATGGTCGAGTACAACATAAAAATAGGTTCCGTATAGTTCCTGAACCCTCCAATTTTAATTTATTTAAAATCAACCGTTATGTTCGTACTTGATGCACTTATCTATTAACAGCGTGACTATTTTCCATCCTATTTTAAAAGAAAAACATGTTTTGAAAGGAGAATTTGTAGGCCTTTGAAATGATGTATAACAATGTATTGTTAGACTTACATTATCATCGGCTAAACTTTAATAAGCCCCTATTTTTCTTAACTTCTTCAACTTTGACAATCGATGATTTCAAAAACTTCTATGAAAGTTGCCAAATATCTATTATTTACCTAAAAGAAAATTGAATAAATTGATACCTCACTTAAAGAAATTGCATTAAATTGTCGAAGTTAAGCAATTTATGCAAAAACACGGCCTTGAATTTATTTGTGTGTATGTACGTGATGTTCAGATTTGTTGAGCAGTGTGGCTAAGGAATTCATCATTATTTACTCAAATTTGATTTATACCATGGCTCATTAGCACAAAATTCCTTTTTCATAAAATTTTAGGAAAGTGGGCGGTGCACTTGTATCACATATGCGTATCTCTAAAACTACTTCACCGATCTTGACCAAATTTGATACACATATTGTGGTTAGCCTCTTTAAACACCGTGTTGAATATGTTTGAAATCGGACAAAACCTGCTCTCCCTAAAATATAGCTATCGTTGAGTTTTTTGAAATTACCGATATGTGCTCCACGCGAATATGCGGTGCCACGCCCATTTTCATAAAATTTTATCAAAAATAAATTTTTTGCTTAACAGCCATGGTATGTGTAAATTTCGAGTAAATACTGATGAACTCCTTAGCCGCACTGCTCAAAAAATCTGATCGTCCGACACACACACACAAATAAATTCAAGGCCGTACATTTTCTTAAGTTGCTTAACTTCTACAAATTTTATACAATTTCATTTGGTGAGGTATCAATAAATAAATAAATAATACATACTTGGCAAGTTTAATAGAAATTTTTGAAATCAGCGATGGTCCAAATTGAAAAAATTAAGAACAATAAGGGCTTATTAAAGATTAACCGATGAAAACTCCCCATAATCTAAGTCTAACAATATATTGTAAAGGCCTATAAATCCTCTTTTCAAAACATGTTTTGGTTTTAAAATGGGATGAAAAGTAGTCAATCTGTTAATAGATAAGAGCATCAAGAGCGAACATAACGGTTGTTTTTAAATAAAATAAAAATGAAGGGTTCAGGAACTATACGGAACCTATTTTTATGTGGCACTCGACCATAACTACAACCTACACTAGGTTTTTGTTTTGGGTGTATTTCATGACTTCTTTTAGTAGCACCGTCTTTTTATTATTCAAAAGTATAGTTATAGTGTCTGGTATTCCATATGCTGTCCCGGAGAAGTTTTACTTCTGTTCCGTTTTCAATTACTCTACTAAATTGTTGGAAAAGCAAGATCAAGATTCAGTCACATTTTCGGGAAAACTGGGCACTGACATAAAAGTGCTGAACCGATGAAGAAGAGTTCATCCCGACAACTTGTGCAACCAGGCCTCCCCGAAAGGACCTAACAAACTAGTTCTACACATATCCATACATGATTACTGACAAAGTGAGGAAAGTTTCTCAACACGAATATGTGCATATTGAACACAGTCAACTTCACTGGTAATAGTTTTTTACATGAATTCTAATTAATAAACAATAATGCATTAAGAAGGAAACGAAATGAGATTCTGGGGAGTAGATGAAGTGAAACCCCTTTCGAACAACTGCGTTTAATGCTGTTTTCCGGTAGACTTCAGCATTCGTCGGCGGAGCTTCAATCTGTACTGTTGGAATAAGTTTGCTCCTATCAATGGGCCGACTTGACTCAGAGCAGTCCGATTGTTGGCCGGCCAGTAATGCATGTCAGGCAGCAGAATTTGCGCAGTAATGGCGTAGAATCCAACATGCAGCAGTAGGGAGGCGGCAACAATGGAAGGCAATGTTGAACGAAAAAGGAAACACATGAACGAACACATTCTCCATGGACGAACGCGAACTACAAGTAGGAGTTTGTTGTTTAAAACCATTGTGTACATGAAAAATTTTTGTTTCCATTCATATTGCTAAACGATTCCGAAGTTCTTGTGTGTTCTGTATTTATTACAAAAATATGAATCTAAGATTGACCCGTGCAAGACTTTTGTATTTGTTTAGTTTTTATTTGCCATTTGCTATGTAAATATGTATACATGAGTGGTGCATGGAGTGGAAGAAGTACTACATACTCGACTTATGAGTGCATTATTGTAATATGTATAACAAAATGTTTTATTTCAATGAATAAATCTCTAGGAAAAACTTACAATGCAATGAAATGCAGTATTTGCCCTTTAACTTTTTCATCATTTTAATCATGTGCGTTATAAATTATAAACGCGCATGTACCAATTTATATATGCTTTATATTTGGTCGATATTTAGTCCAAAAGACAAAATTTCAAGAATTATTTAATGCCTTTTTTCTCTATTTTCACCACTGATTTCCTTTGTGTGCTAGAATTAAGTGTGCGTAGAGAAACTACGAATCCGAATGCCTGCTACAAATACGAAAAAAATGCTATCACCGAATCCGAGTGAACTCGAAAATATCGTTACCAGCTTCAAATGCTGATTCGAAATCAGCTAGTGCAAAGGAAACAATAGACATTTATGTCACGCTGCCTCAGCAGTCGCAATGGCCGAGCGACCAAAGCACTAGACTGCCAATTGAGAGATCCAAATTCGAGTCTGAGTCGTCGGCCTGCGGAGCTTTTTTTATTTTTTTATTTAATTTGTCTTTTTTTTAATAAATTTTTTTAGTTTAGATTTTATTCTTTTAAAGAGATTTTTTTTTTTACAAATTTGTATATTATTAAAGTAATTAGGTTTATTTCCTAATAAATTGTTGTTAAACTATTATTTCCTCGCTTCATAAAAAGTATTCATTCATTAAATAGAGCCTATTTAGCAGATGAATGCATGTACATATGTATTTATGTATGATTATATCAAACTATAACAAATTTGGAGTATAACAAATATTTATTATTAACAATAGTGCAGCTTTTTACCATTATTTTTAAGATTCAGTGATTTTAAATTTTATACTGACTCCTTAAACTCGTCGTAGAGTATCTGTACGAAGGGGGTCAAGGCTCTTGGTATTGTTCCATACGTGGTGCAATGCTCTGAGTCAGGAGCAGTTGGCTCAAGACCGACCATACGTGGCGAAGAGTCACACCCTGCGAGAGGTCGCCCTGCTTTTACTGAATATGGCGGATCTAGAGAGGACAACTCGATAAAACCCGTAATTCCGAGTGTCATCCGTACCGTGCTTATGGGATGAATGGCACTACGTTAGTGTGTCTTATAACGGTGGCCTCCAGATACCTGGCGACCTCTGGTTGTAAGAAGCCCCGCTCGGGATAGTGGGGGCTATGTCCCAGCGGAACTACTATCCACCATACTCGTGGGAACACTATGGAAAACGTAAAGCAAAAAACAATAATAAAAAAAACAGATGGAGCTGAACAGCTCGCAGACGAGGCCGGGCATGACCTTTCGGCAGCCGCCGAAACGGGGACTGTCCCAACAGAACTACCGGGGGCGCATAGTCCCCAGTATGACGTTGAGATGGTTGACTCCAGCGCTAGACGGGATGCGAGTGCCGTCAAAACGCTTTCTGATATCTCGCCGGAGGATGAGCAGAAGCTGCTTGCCTCTCCGACAGGTAATGATACTCTCGTCCAAACTCGAGAGCGAGATCGGCTTAGTGGAGCCGGTCGGAAACGCCTCAAGCGCTATTTGGAGAAGGGTATGAGCTATGAGGAGGCTAGGGAATCAGCGAAAGAGCCCATTGGGCCCCCTCAAAAGGAGAGATCGGCTAAAAGAACCCGATCAAAGAGCTCCACTCCACAGGAGCAAGCCCCAAAGAAGGTCTCCAAATTTATGCACGGCGCAGCGAGAGCTGAGCCGGCTGGGGCAGTAACAATGCCCACGGCCGAGGCAAGCCTGCCTCGCGAAGACGCCGGAAAGGCCGTGAAACCAGCATCCTTTAGGGACGCACTGTGTGAGGTGAAGCTGGGTATAGTCCCCGAGAACTATCCGGCTACGGTCTGGTCGACGGACGAACTGAGGGCCATTCAGAATGCCATCCTTAGGGCGATAAGAAGCAACAAAGATAGCGCTGTAAAGCCTATTTTTGATGGCTGCACTTTTCGTCCGGGATGGTTATCCATTATCTGCAGGGACGCAGTAACTGCGGAGTGGATAAGGGCTACAGTTCCGAAGATTGCCCCCTGGGAAAGGGGCAAAGATGAAGGTGGTAGCGGATACAGAAACGCCTCGCCCCATAATTTTGGTGGGATTCTTCCCGGAGCTGGATAGCTCCAGGAATGAGGACGCGCTACTACTTCTTCAGGGGCAGAAGGCCTGAAAATAATGGACTGGCGAGTTCTAAATCGGGTGCGCAAGTCCACAGTGGTAGAAATCACCATTGCGGTAGACCCTATCTCGGCAGACATCCTCAAACAGAGAGGAAATGTTGTCAACTATGGCTACGGTACGGTCAAGTTGAGGGAAAAAGCCAAGCCGTTGGTACCAGTGGTAGCAAAGGACGCCGCTGATACCGACGGAACGGGCACGGACGAACAACCCTGTTGTTCGAAGTCTGTCACCGTCGCCCCGAGGCAGCTCTCAACAGATCTTCAAGCACAGAAGCAGCAATCACCGGAGCTGGAAAAGACAAAGCCGCCGCCTGAGCTGTCAGTAGCTCAAGCCAGCGTGACATCGCCTCCGCGACCCACAGCAACATCGGTCCTGACCCTGCAGCAGGTGCTAAACAGAGCCCAACAAAATGTCAGGCCCATTGAGCTCCCCCGGAACATAATTAGGCCACCACTACATGGCAGTTCCAAAGCGGCTACTCAAAGCGGCTATTGGACAGCCGAGGAGAAGACCTTGCGGGGTAGAAATAGGGGGAAGAAGGTGGCTGCTCGCGGCCGTAAAGACCGCAAATAATGCCATCTCTCCCTAAGCCCAACGCAAACTCGAGGCATCTGAAATGCCTCCAAGTGAATCTTTATCATGCCAAGGCAGCGTCAGCTGTTCTCTGCAGGAGGTTCACTAACGACGGTCTAGGTATAGCCTTCATCCAGGAACCCTGGATACTACGCGGTGAGGTCAAAGGTCTGAACGTCAATGATGGTAAGATCATATATGCCCCCAGCCCTCGCCCAAGGGCGGCGATGCTATTAAGCAAAAAACTAACGTTTCTTCCTCTATTACAGTTCCTGACGGCGGATCTGGTTGCGGTTTGGGCCGAAATTCCCACTCCAAGGGGTGTACAAGAGGCAGTACTTGCCTCAGCGTACTTTCCGGGTGAGGAGGAGATGGCCCCAACAGCAGAAGTAAAGGCTTTCGTGGAGCACTGCCAGCAGAGTGGTAAACCCTGGATCCTCTTATGTGACGCCAATTCACATAACACTGTTTGGGGCAGCACCGATACCAACAAAAGGGGTGAGTACCTCGAGTTTATTAGTAGTCATAATATAAATATTATAAATCGTGGCAATGAACCGACTTTTAGAAATGCTTTAAGGGGGGAGATCTTGGATCTAACTCTAAGCAGTCAAAACATGTCATCATCTGTCACAAACTGGCGTGTCTCCGGGGAGGTATCAATGTCGGACCACATGCATAGAGAATTCGACATGGGTCTCTTTCCTGAACACGAACTAGTTTTCAGAAATCCCAGGAAAACGAACTGGGAACTCTTCCGCTTTACTATAGAAGAGGGCGGAAACAGCCCCAAACACCCCATTACAACCAAACAGGAGCCTGAGAATGAAGCTGAACAGCTTCACTCAGATATTGTAATAGCTTTCAACAGCAGTTGCCCCCAAGGAAAGGTAAAATCCAAACGAGATGTGCCTTGGTGGAGTCAGAAGCTTGAGCAAATGAGATGCCAGGCCAGAAGACTATTCAATAGAGCAAAAAATACGGGTGATTGGAATCCGTATAAAATTGCGCTAACTTCCTACAACAAGGAGCTAAGGAAATCCAAACGAGCTAGCTGGCGAAACCACTGTGAGGAAATAAATAGCCTTCCAGAGGCAGTACACCTCCAAACAAGGGATTACAGGAATACAATTGGCACCCTTAAGAGACCAGATGGGAGCTACGCTCAGCATCCGGGTGAGACCAGCAGACTCTTGCTGGATACTCACTTCCCGCGCTGTATATCAGACTACTGTCGACCAGAATTGGGTACTCCAACATCCACCTCTGGAAGAGAACAAAGCCTTGCTACGAAGCTGTCCACTGTCGAGCGGGTGCAATGGGCTTTATCAACATTCAGCCCATACAAATTACCAGGACCGGATGGAATCTATCCATGTCTCCTGCAGCATGGAAGTAGACACATAGCGCCGGTCCTTTCTAAACTCTATAGAGCTTCGCTCTTGTTGGGTCACATTCCCAGCATATGGTCTGAGATTAAGGTCGTGTTTCTACCCAAAATGGGTAAGCCGGAACAATTACCGTCATCCTACCGACCAATTAGCCTCAGTTCCTTTCTTCTAAAAGGCATGGAGAAAATACTGGATCAGTACATCAGAGAAGTCAACCTAAGGGAACGATCTCTGAATAAGAACCAATTTGCCTATCAACCAGGAAAATCCACTGAGACTGCCATTCATAGCCTTACTTCAAAAATTGAGAAAACTCTGGAGTCAGAAAATATAGCCTTTTGCGCCTTTATTGATATTTCAGGGGCTTTTGATAACACATCATATAAGGCAATAAAAGATGCCTTGTTAAGAAAGGGTGTAAGCCCAATCATAAATCAATGGGTGTTATCAATGTTAAGAACACGAAACATCAGGTTGGAATTAGGAGGCACGATAGAATCGATAACAGCCACAAGATGATGCCCTCAGGGGGGTGTACTCTCTCCTCTTTTGTGGACTATGGTTGTAGACGAACTTCTTTTCACACTGAACAGCCAAGGCTTTAATACGCAAGGCTACGCAGATGATCTGGTAATCTGCATAACAGGGCTTCATGACGAAACTATCACCAACCGCATGCAACAAGCCCTACGCATCACACACAAATGGTGTGAGGATAAAGGCCTAACCATCAATCCTACAAAGACTATTATTATTCCATTCACTCGAAGGAGGAAATTATCTTTGAGCGGCACAGAAATAGAATTTTCCAGTGAAGCTAAATATCTGGGAGTAACTCTTGATAAAACACTTAACTGGAATGCACATTTGGACACTGTTATCAACAAGGCGATGATGGCCTTCTTTGCCTGTTCACGACTTTTTGGTAAAACATGGGGCCTTACCCCCAAAATGACCTACTGGTCATTCAACACTGTCGTTAAGCCAACAGTAACCTATGCTTCCTTAGCATGGTGGACTAAGGCTACACAAAGAGGTGCAAGCACTAAGCTAAGTAAATTGCACAGAATAGTTTGCATTGGCATAACAGGAGCTATGAAGACCTGCCCGGCCGATGCACTCAGCGCCCTGGTTGGAATACCTCCCTTTCCTATTTTAATAGAAAGGGAGGCTACCACAGCGGCACTGAGAATCCTGAACACCTCCGACCTGAAAATCGGAGATATGACGGGTCACATGAAGGTCCTAATGAAATTCGCTAATGACCCCATACTACAAATGCGCGATGCAATGGTTCCAAAACTAGAAATCTCTAGGAAATTTGAGGTACACATTGCAGATCGAGTTCTCTGGAATACAGGGAACCCATACACCAAACCTGGAGGATGGTTCCGTGCGCAGAAGTGGAAAACTTTTGACTGCCATTCACCTGGGAGTGGCCAGAAGCGATTCTTGTGCGTACGGTTCAAATCGCAGCTCACAACGTCCGGATATTTATATCCACGTATCCTCTGGGTAGCAACCAAACACCCGTTTGGGAGCGAGCTAAAGTGAGAAGGCGTAAAACTTCGCGTGCGCTGGGTTTGGGTCCCGCCACGTTAAAACCCCGCCCAATGAAAAATTCCAACAAGCCTCGGATGAGACCCCCTTTTTCTGATGACGACCACGGCAAACGTATAAAGGACTATGATTTAAGGGTATGCACCTGGAATATCCGGACCCTTAATGGGGAAGGTGCCTCTGCCCGGCTGGTTGATGTCCTCGGGAAGACAAAGGCTGACATCACCGCCATCCAAGAAATGCGATGGACGGGGCAAGGTAAAGTAAGCGTGAAGCCTTGCGACGTCTACTACAGTTGCCACGTAAAGGAGCGCAAATTCGGTGTTGGATTCGTGGTAGGAGAGAGACTCCGTCGCCGAGTACTGGCGTTCACCCCGGTGGACGAACGTCTAGCCACAATCCGCATCAAAGCTAGATTCTTCAACATCTCGCTCATCTGCGCCCATGCCCCGACGGAAGAGAAGGATGAGGCGTCCAAGGATCTCTTCTATGAGCGCTTGGAACGTACATATGAGAGCTGCCCCCGACACGATGTCAAAATCGTGCTTGGCGATTTTAATGCCAAGGTGGGCAAGGAAGGGATCTTTGGCCCCACTGTCGGAAAATTCAGCCTCCACGACGAAACGTCCGATAACTGACTGAGGCTGATCGACTTCGCCGGGGCCCGAAATATGGTAATATGTAGTACAAGGTTCCAGCATAAGAACATCCACCAAGCTACATGGCTGTCTCCAGACCGAAAAACGAGAAACCAAATCGATCATGTTGTGATAGACGGAAGGCATGCTTCAAGCGTTTTGGACGTACGTACACTCCGAGGACCAAACATCGACTCGGACCACTATCTTGTTGTAGCCAAGATACGCACCCGCCTCTGTGCAGCAAAAAATGTGTGCCCAACAATGCAAGGAAAGCTTAACGTCGAAAAGCTGCAATCACAACAGACGGCCAATTTATTCGCCACTCGACTCACACACCTGCTCTCTGAGAGCACTCTTCAACAATCCGACGTACGCGAGCAGTGGAACCACATTTCCCGATCATTAAGTACCGCCGCCGAAGAAGTAGTTGGATTTCAGCGAGCCCGAAAGAACAACTGGTACGATGAGGAATGTCAAGAAGCCGCAGAGAAGAAAGATGCCGCCTACAGGGCCACGCTGCGATCGGGCGCAACGCGAGCCATGTGGGACCGTTATAGGGAACTGAAGAAGGAAGCGAGACGTATTTGCCGCAATAAGAAGAGAGAGGCCGAAATACGTGAGTGCGAAGAGCTTGAGATGCTGGCCGGCAGGAAGAACGCCCGAAAATTCTACCAGAGCGTTAGGCGACTTACGGAAGGTTTCAAGACCGGGGCGAACTCCTGTAAGAACAACAATGGCGACCTAGTGACCGATGTCCAGAATATACTTAAATTGTGGAGGGAACACTTTTATAACCTACTGAATGTTAGCAGCGCTGAAAGTAGTGAGGAAGACGAACCCGAGTCCCCAGTCGATGATGATGGAGTAGCTGTCCCACCGCCTGATTATGACGAGGTACGTATAGCGATTACGCGGCAGAAAAACAACAAAGCTGCTGGAGCTGACGGCCTGCCAGCCGAGCTATTCAAGTACGGCGGCGAGGAGCTGATTAGGTGCATGCATCAGCTCGTATGCAGAATATGGTCAGATGAACGCATGCCCGACGACTGGAATTTAAGTGTGCTCTGCCCAATCCACAAGAAAGGCGACCCCGCCATGCGCGCCAACTACCGCGGAATTAGCCTTCTAAGCATAGGTTACAAGGTCTTATCGAGCGTATTGTGCGAAAGACTGAAGCCCACCGTCAACGAGCTGATTGGACCTTATCAGTGTGGCTTTAGGCCTGGAAAATCCACCATAGATCAGGTATTCACAATACGCCAAATCTTGGAAAAGACCCGCGAGAATAGGATCGACACACACCATCTATTTGTCGATTTCAAAGCCGCTTTCGACAGTACGAAGAGAAGTTGCCTTTATGCCGCGATGTCTGAATTTGGTATCCCCGCGAAACTAATACGGCTGTGTAAAATGACGTTGAGCAATACCACCAGCTCCGTCAGAATAGGGAAGGACCTCTCCGAGCCGTTTGATACCAAACGAGGTTTCCGACAAGGGGACTCCCTCTCGTGTGATTTCTTTAATCTTATGTTGGAGAAGATAATAAGAGCCGCCGAACTGAACCGCTCAGGCACAATACTTTATAAGAGCGTACAATTGTTGGCGTGTGCCGACGACATCGATATTATCGATAAAAACAAGGGCTACGTCTGTTCTGCCTTCTCGGGATTGGATAGAGAAGCAAAGCGAATGGGTCTGGTGATGAACGAGGACAAAACGAAGTATCTCCTGTCATCACACAAACAGTCAGAGCATACGCGTCTTGGCACCCACGTCACTGCTGACAGTTACAAGTTTGAAAAAGTAGACGACTTCGTTTATTTGGGAACCAGCATTAACACCAATAATAATGTCAGCCTTGAAATCCAACGGAGAATCACTCTTGCCAACAAGTGCTACTTTGGGCTGAGTAGGCAATTGAGAAGTAAAGAAGAGGAAGGCCTCCTCTGCGTTGGAAAGACCAGGTGGAGAAGGACTTGGCTTCACTTGGCATTTTCAATTGGCGTCAGTTAGCACAGCAGAGAAATGACTGGCGTGCTGTTTTGGACTCGGTCAAAATCGCTTAGGAGGTTACAGCGCCAATTAAGAAGAAGAAGAAGAAGACATACACCAAACCTAATGTGGAGGTTTGGTATACTGATGGATCTAAGCTTGAAAATGGTAGAACGGGGGCTGGCATTTTTGGGCCGAACTTTAAAAAAATGATACCAATGGTTAGCTACCCCACCATCTTTCAGGCGGAGATTCATGCAATAGAAATTTGTGGCAGAGAATGTCTTAGAAGGGGAACGTCATCGAAATATATCTGCATTATGTCGGACAGTCAGGCAGCCCTACTGGCCCTGAAGTCCCACAAAATAAGTTCTCAGCTAGTACATGATTGCCGCAATGTCCTAAATGCTCTTGGTGACAAGAATACAGTCTTATTAGGATGGGTACCAGGGCATGAGGGACATGATGACAATGAGGAGGCTGACTACCTAGCGAAACAGGGAGCTGCCGCAGTATTTTATGGTCCGGAACCCTTTTGTGGGCTCACCAAAGCACATATAAAGGGGACCATAAATAACTGGGTAGACAAAATGTTCAAGAGGCATTGGATGGAATGTCCAGGGCAAAGACAAGCCAAACGATTTATCTGTCCTTCAAACGAAGTTTCAAAGAAACTAATCAATTTAGGCAGAGAGGACCTCAAAACTCTCACTGGGTACTACACGGGACACTGTTCTCTTCGTTACCACCTCAGTAAAATCGATCTTTCAGAAACAAGCGTCTGTCGCTTCTGTGAGCTGGACGAAGAAACGCCAGAACACATTCTCTGTGAATGTGATGCTCTCGCTAGGCGCAGACTAGCCCACTTTGGTGGCGCTACCCTTAATCCATTTGAAATTTGGAACAAAACGCCCTTGGAGGTGCTAGGCTACATTAAGAGCCTTCCCATATAGGCCGGGGGCCACGCACAATAGACCACTTTAGAGGTCGCGGTGCATATGGCCCATAATAATAATAATAATAATAATAATCTGTACGAATCTTCATTACGAACGGATTCAATGAAGGTTCTCTACGAGTTTGGAACTTGTATTCGTAGCGATTCGGATTCTGTGATAGCACATTCGTAGATTTCACGAAAATCGAAGCTGCGATGGATTCTCTGGTAGCCCTGAATAATATCGCACACCTGGATCTAAAGTGAGCTAACTCAAAAAATCCGGAAATATAATTGCGAGTGGTTCCGTGCGCAGAAGTGGAAAACTTTTGACTGCCATTCACCAGTGAGTAGCCAGAAGTGATTCTTGTGTGTACGGTTCACATCGAAGCTCACAACGTCCGGATATTTATATCCACGTATCCTCTGGGTAGCAACCAAACACCCGTTTCCGCCATCCAAGAAATGCGATAGACGGGGCAAGGCAAGGTAAGCGTGAAGCCTTGCGACGTCTACTACAGTTGCCACGAAAAGGAGCGCAAATTCAGTGCTATATTCGTGGTAAGAGAGAAACTCCGTCGCCGAGTACTGGCGTTCACCCCGGTGGACGAACATCTAGCCACAAGATTCTTCAACATCTCACTCATCTGGGTCCATGCCCCGACGGAAGAGAAGGACAAAAGGTACAAGGATCTCTTCTATGAGCGCTTGGAGCGTATATATGAGCGCTGCCCCCAGCCAAGGTGGGCAAGGAAGGGATCTTTTTACGCCACTGTTGGAAAATTGATCCTCCACGACCAAACATTCGATAACGGGCTGAGGCTGATCGACTTCGCCGTGGCCCGAAACATGGTAATATGTAGTACTAGGTTCTAGCATAAAAACATTCAACATGCTACATGGCTGCCTCCAGATCGAAAAACGAGAAACCAAATCGATCATGTTGATAGACGGAAGCCTTGCTTCCAGCATTTTAGACGTACGTATACTCCGAGGGCCAAAAATCTACTCGGACCACTATCTTGTTGTAGCCAAGATACGCACCCGCCTCTGTGCAGCAAAAAATGTGCGCCCAACAATGCAAGGAAAGTTTAACTTCGAAAAGCTGCACTCTCAGCAGGCGGCACTCTTCAACAAACCTACATATGCGAGCAGTGGAACCACATTTCCCGATCATTAAGTACCGCCGCCGAAGAAGTAGTCGGATTGCAGCAAGCCCGAAAGAACAACTGGTACAGTGAGCAATGTCAAATAGCTGCAGAGAAAAGAGATGCCACCTACAGGGCCTCGCTGCGATCGGGTGCAACTCGAGCCATGTGGGACCGTTGTAGGGAACTGAAAGAGGAAACGAGACGTATTTGCCGCAATAAGAAGAGAGAGGCCGAAATACATGAGTGCTAAGAGCTTGAGATGCTGGCCGACAGGAAAAATGCCCGAAAATTTTACCAGAGAGTTAGGCGACTTACGGAAGGTTTCAAGACCAGGGCGAACTCCTGTAAGAACAACAATGGCGACCTAGTGACTGACGTGCAGAATATAGTTAAATTGTGGAGGAAACACTTTTCCCTGTTTATTAAAAACAGGCGAGATCACCTCCTCATCAGACTTGTTTTTCTAGACTTCAGCAAGGATCGAACCCGCATCATCGATGTGCAAAGTCAGAAGCGCTGATCCCTGAAAAATCAGCTATAACTTCTACCGCTTAGACTCTCTTGCTTTTTCCATTTTTCCCAATAAACATAACCGTGGTACAAACCTCAATAAATGTTAAAATATAATGGTAATAAGCCACAATAACATTGACTAAAACACAATAGTTGGTTTGCACTCATACGCAAAAAGTTTGATATATTTGGATGTAGAAAAATATGTTAGATTTTTGTCTCAGTCTGGTAGAAAATATTTTTTGTCGCGGCAACACTGAT
The DNA here is from genome assembly GCF_013731165.1 of Rhagoletis pomonella. Lineage (NCBI taxonomy): Eukaryota > Metazoa > Arthropoda > Insecta > Diptera > Tephritidae > Rhagoletis > Rhagoletis pomonella. The sequence continues at coordinate 3,861,209 of NW_023458570.1, read as the reverse complement.
AAATATTTACAAAATTCGCCTTACCCCAGTTTAAATAATAAATAATCGTAGTATGTAGGTACTCGGTCCTCGAGCTCACTAATTTATCATCAATGGTTGACCACATTTCCGCGAATTGGGCGTTATTTTTTTGCTCGGCAATGGTATACTATGAAGCTATGCAATATTTGTCCGAGATTCTTTTACAGTTAGAAAATTTCGCCGCCCTACGTATTAGAGTCCAGCGCAAGTGTATTTGCCGCATTTCGTTCAATAAGTACTCCTTGCATTGTACTCTACTCCCAACACATTGTTACTCTTTTTCCGCATACATACACTACTTGGGGTTGAGAGAGTAAATACTTGACGTACTTCAAGCGAGAGTTTGTCGTGAACAGACGTGGTTTTGCTGCGCTCTAAGTTTTTCTTAAATTCGAGCTTTTATTTTTTGTCGCACAACAATTAAAATTAAAATTAAAATTGTGTTAAAGACATTGACTCTGTTTTTCTTTTCCTGTGCTTATCATTTTCTAATATTTGCTACATTATGCCCTGTTTTTGTGGCCATAGAGTTGAGCGCGCCCAAACTTCAGTGCAATGTAATCAGTGCAGAGAAATTTTCCATTTGAGTTGTGTTGTTGGTAGCCTGCCTGCCGACTTAAATAACCTAAATAATGCTGACAATATCTACATTTGTGGTTTGTGTGCTGCTGATCAACAAGACGAGTCTATGACTTCGAATAATTCTTCGTTACAACAACAACAAGCCACTCAAGTGCAAATGCCTAATTCCCACACTGCTAATGACAATTTTGCTGAGTTGAAATTACTTAACTCTAATCTTCTCTCTGCTTTGAATGTTTTGCATGAAGATAATGAGTGCTTACGACAAAAAACCGATTCCCTTCAAGCTGAGGTTCGTGACGTGCAGTGTAAGCTCAATGACAACAATTCCATTCTGTCTCATTTGCTCACACAATTTGAGAAACTGTGCAGTGTAAACAAATACAACTTCTCTTCATCTATGCACCCAGTCTCTTCTTGCATGTCAACGGGCGCTAATGGCTCTGCCGACGGCGCCGCTAAAGAGGCCGGGAGACTTTACAATCAGATTGAGACTGCATCCGCTATTCTTCTACCCTCTTCTAATTATGCTGCTGCTGCTAGCACTTCAACTGATACTGGCTCTGTCAACGTCGATGCTAATGCTGTTATTATATCAGCTGGTACAGCTACTCATCTACCGGCAATAATGCTGCCCAACGATGCTGCTGCTAACATTTCAACTGCGACGCCAATTCCTAACGCCCCTGCCTCTCAATTTTCTTCGCCTACTTCGGTTATTGTTGACAACCCTCCTGCAGTTGTTGGTAACCAAATCGAATGGAAAAGAGTACAAAATAAAAAAAAGAACAAACGAAGAAATAATAATAAAAACCAAATCAACCGAGAACGCGCTCCCAACAATGATAATGCTGAAGCAGGTACTAGCTCAAATCCGGATAGTGCTGAAAGCAACAATAATGCTGCAATTGCAAATACCAACATTAGACCCACCCCAAATAATGGTAAACAACATAATTTGCCTTTACTAGCGCAACCTTTAGTTGTTGGGTCGGCAATTCATGGTGATTTAAGTGCTGTTACGAAAAGGAAGTGGTTGCATATCTCGCCTTTCTCTGCTTCGGTTACATCCGAAAAATTAACATCGCACATTTCTCAACATACCGGGATAGACGAAAACTCTATCGTCTGTATTCCATTGGTAAAGGCTGGCGTGGATCCCAAATCTCTGCGTTATATTAACTTTAAGCTGGGTGTTGAAGCCAGCTCACTTCAAAAGCTATTGGTGCCAGAGCTATGGCCTACAAATATAGCTGTGCGGCCATTTAAATTTGGGTCAAAAAACGACGAGGTCCAACCGATGTCCAACGGCAATCGGTTGGGCCCGGTGGAACAATCAGTGGCCTAAAAATTTACATGCAAAACATGGCTGGTGTTAGAACAAAATCCCAGCTCTTGCGGCTATTCAGTTCACATCAGGATTATGATGTCTTCGTTATCATTGAGACGTGGTTAAATGAGAACTATAATAGCGAGGAGTTCTTCGACCCCAAGCTTTATAATGTCTTCCGCAAGGATAGAAATGCCAACCTCACTGGATGTGCTAGAGGAGGTGGAGTTCTCATCGCAGTGCACTGCAAACATCACGCTTCTGAGGTTGCACTTAATAATAATGATGCGCTGCTTGATCAACTTTGTGTTCTTATCCGAGGCACCTCAGACTCAATTTTTCTTTGTGCTTCGTATATTCCGCCCAACAGTAGCCATGACCTATATACAGCGCATGTCGACAACATCGTTGCATTGGCTCTGAACAAATTAGGAGGCGACCATCTTTGCGTGCTAGGCCATTTCAACCTTCCTAACATAAATTGGTCTCGGAATACTTCCAGTTCTTCATTAATAGCGGGTGATGTTACTAGCCTGAATGAAATATATTTAATAGATAGCTTTTTAAGCATTGATTTAGGGCAAATTAATTGTTACCCAAATCTACTTGGTCGCACCTTAGATTTAGTATTTTTAAGTAATAATTTAAACTACACATTGCTAAAATGCGATTCACCTGTGACGAAGTCTGACATGCATCATGTTCCGTTAGTCATAACTTTTGAATTTTATAAATTTGCCAAAGTTAGAAACGATACATCATATCTTTCTTTTAATTTTAAGCGTTGCAACTTTTTTGACTTGAACAATCTATTTCTAGAAATTAACTGGGATAGCTTGTTTTACAACTTAGACACTAACAGTTCTTTCGAGAAATTTAGAACAACTGTTGTGGATATATGTAAACAGTCTATTCCTTTGGTTTCAAAAAAGAAGTACAAAGTTCCCTGGCATAATGCAGCCCTGATGAAAATTCGAAATCTGAGGAATAAGTTTTTCCGCAAGTTTAAAAATAGTAAAAATATGGTGTTCTTCGAAAAGTATAAAGAGTTTGAAAAGAAGTTCGCTTGTCTAGATAAATTTTTTGCACAGAAATTACATTTTAAGTTTTGAAGAAAACTTAAAAACAAATCCAAAATCGTTTTGGAATTTTGTTAAGTCAAAAAAGTCTGTGTCGAATATTCCGTCCTCTCTCTTCCTTGGCGACAAAGCTGTTGATTCTCCTGCTGATGCGGCAAATCTGTTCGCTGAGTTTTTCATGGCCAACTTCGCGTCTGACTCTGATAACGGTGAAGACATTCGTTTCAACATACAACCATCAATTGATTTTGGAAATCTTGAACTTTCTTCCGAAGATATCGTTAGTGGCATCTCTCGACTTAAACAGTCATCAAATACCGATGTTGATGGTCTGTCTGCTATTTTGTTTAAGCAGTGCGAAGCTCTTGTTCATCCTCTCTTATTAATATTTAATAGTTCCCTGTCCTCGGGCACTTTCATTGATCCGTGGAAAGTGGCTTTTGTTACACCTATTTTCAAGAGTGGCAATAAAAATGACATTAGCAATTACAGACCCATTTCAAAACTTTCCGCCACGTCAAAGCTTTTTGAATGCATCATCCAGGAAAAATTAATATTTTTCGTTAAGAATATGGTATGCCCAGAGCAACATGGCTTTCTTCCGGGACGCTCAACTGTGACTAATCTAGCTATTTTTTCTGATGACTGCATCGCAGCTTTTCAGTCTGGATGTCAGGTTGACACAGTATATACGGACTTTTCTAAAGCATTTGATCGGGTTTCCCATGTAGTCCTGGCCAATAAGCTTGCCTGTATGGGTTTCCACTCAGTGTTTCTAAACTGGATTGAATCGTACCTACGTAATCGCAGTTGTAGGGTCATTGTGGATAATGTCAGGTCTTCTCCTTTCGTTGCCTGCTCTGGTGTTCCACAGGGAAGCAGCTTAGGTCCACTTTTTTTCTTATTGTTTATTAATGACATTCGCTCCTGTTTTTCTACAGTAAAATTTTTACTATATGCGGATGATTTAAAAATTTATTCACCCATTTACAGTCACCATGACTCTGAACTGATGCAATTAGATTTGGATAATTTAAGTACATGGTGTAATAGCAATCGGTTAACTCTTAATTTAAAAAAATGTTTTCAGATTACTTTTTCAAAACGCGTTAACGTCATTGAAACCTCATACCATTTATCTAACTCGCCCCTTACAAGGGTTAGTGAAATAAAAGATCTGGGGGTAACTTTTGACTCCAAATTTACTTTCGCAAAACATATTAACCTTTGCATTTCGAAATCGTATGCCATGCTTGCTTTTGTTAGACGTCATAGCTCAGAGTTCACTGACCCTTATACGCTAAAGCTTTTATATACCGCGTTTGTGCGCTCTAAACTTGAGTACGCTTGTTTTATTTGGTCGCCTTATTATCAGTGCCATATTGCAAGAA
>NW_023458570.1:3842043-3851806 GCF_013731165.1 Rhagoletis pomonella | reverse complement strand
TCTTGTCATCTCCCTTTTGTGCGTGCATTTGTTTATTTCGTTTGGCCTTGTGTTGTTGTTGCGCACGGTAAGTGCATTTATTTGGGACATTAGGTAGGTCGGCTTTTGTAAACAAAACGTAAGGTGACAGTATCAGCCAAAACGAATCGAGATAGATATAGACAAATGTATACATAAATGATCAGAATGAAAAGAGAAGCGTATTAAGCCATTTCTGTCAGAATTATGGTAAAAAATAATATTACTATGCTTTACCAATCCTTACCAAACTCGGTCTGAGCCTTGGTTAGGGTCCAACTAAGAAATCTGTTGAAAATCTTTGAAATCGGGCAATAACCACGCCCACCTCTCTTATAACGGTAATTTACAGAAACACGCAAACTGCTACAAACCAGAAATTATTGAAGCTAATTCACTCAAAATCGATAATTGCAATAATCACTTAGCAAAAACTTTGATTACTATAAATTGTTGGATAATGGGCGTGGCGCCGCCTACTTATGACCACAGATGTGTGTCTCGGTAACTGAATCATCAAATTGAACCACAATTGGTGCATCTTATAACCTTGCTACGGAAAAGCAATCTGTTGAAAATTATTCAAATCGGACTAAAATTACACGCCCTTCCCATAAAACGATAAATTACAAAAATACGAAAACTCCTATATTTCACAAACTGAGGAAACTAATTAACTCCAAGTTAATACTTACAACAATCTCTTAACAATAAATAAGACTATAATAGACTTTTAAGAATTGGGCGTGGCACCCCCCACCTTATGGCTACAAAGGTCTATCTCGGTAACCGTTTTATCGATTTCTACCAAACTGGGTTCAATGATTTCATTAAGTCAGCATATTATCGAAAACGTTTGAAATGTGGGAAAATGCCCCTGCTTATTATGCAAAGGTAGTTGAGAGAAAAAATTTCACGGTTCGCAAAGTTGTCCTTTAATAAAACCGGTTCTGCCGTGAAATCCGTGCACCGTATAAGCGTTTTGCAAGACTAAGGCCAAAATCACACAATTGGTGCATTTGTACAGATCTTTTTCGAAAGTTGGGTTAGGTAAGCAAACTACCCATTTAGAAACAACTACGCTGTCCATTGTGACGCTCTTAAGAGGAGAGGGAAAAGGTCGCAGGGAGGCCGGGAGGTAAGGGGAGGCTAAAGAAAGAGTTTTGGTTTTGCTGCAGTGAAGCGACAGAACAAGTGACGAGAAAAAATATATGCGGACACTTACATATATATGTATCTATGCACATACGTATCTATGTACATACGTATCTATGCACATACGTATCTATGCACATACGTATCTATGCACATACGTATCTATGCTCATATGTATGTATCTATGCACATACGTATCTATGCACATACATACATATTAGAGGTTTACGCCGACAGGCTTTGCGGCGGCGGCGTGGTCAACTTCAAAAATAATCGGCGGCGGCGGCGACGCCGGCGCGTCTGTAAAGGCCGGCGCTACTGCCCATAAGAGCCATGAGGCTACTAATCTTATCATGTCATCTCGTCAGCGTTAGGCATTCGCCTTGTCAATTCAGATTATAATTCTACTTATTTCCTTATTAAATTAGTTTTAAATTTAAATATTGTTACTTCCTACTTGAATTAAAATTTTGAGTGCTTGGCGCTGATGGATAGGCGAACCGAAGAGGGTCTAACGCAAAGAAAGTTACTTGTGCAAATTGGGGCAACAACATCTCAAGTGACAGTTAATGCATGGTCGGGCATACCACAGGTCACGCATTGTGGACCACTGTTGCTTATTCTATTTATAAACGACTTGCCTAACTGTTTTAATTTTGCAAACTGCCTGATGTTTGCAGATGATGTTAAACTTTTTTCAGTTGTGCGTGATCTCTCAGATTGTAATCGTCTTTAGCTCGATCTAGATGAATTTCAGCAGTGGTGTAGATTAAACTGTTTGAACCTAAATATAGGTAGATGTTGCGTAGTTACGTTCTCGAGGCAGTCTAGTAGTGATATACCTTTTGACTATAAATTAGATGGTTGCGTTATAAAGCGGAGCACTGAAATAAAAGATTTGGGCATTATTTTTGACTCCAAACTCGCGTTTACAAAACACGTTGACTATATTGTATCTAAATTGTTCTCAATGATAGGCTTTATTAGGCGAAATACTCAAGAGTTCAGAGATCCCGTAACTTTAAAATCCTTTAGTATGAAGCCGTCTGGAATACTGTTCTATAATATGGAGTCCATATTATGAAGTGCACTCGATCAAATAGAAAGAGTTCAAAAGATTTTCACCAAATTCGCTATTTGCAAGTTGCCCTGGCAAGGTTATGTTCCTCCCTATATTGGCAGACAGAAATTGCTGGGTATCCAGTCTTTGAAGGAAAGAAGAGATTACTTCTTCATTACATTTATTTATAAAATAATCAATGGGCACACAAATTGCGCTTATTTAACTGATTTGCTCATATTATATAATCCCCCGCGTAATTTAAGAAACAAAAGGCTATTGGTTGATGCTCTGCATACCACGAATTATGCCAAAAATGAACCAATTGCTAGATCATTGAATTGTGCAATACATATTCTAGTGTTATCGATTTTAACTTAAGTATTGATAGATTTAAGAATAATTTGTTTACAATATTCACCTAGAGTCTTCACTAGTCTGTAAGAAACTAGTTCTGTAGACTGAAATTAAAAAATAAATAAAGAAATATACTACATACATACATGGTTCTCTATGTTCTCTATAGATCCGTATGTACTATTTAAATTTAAAGAAATAAAAAAAAAATTTAAGTTAAGTTATTGGAGTAATTATTTCGCTACTAATAAATTTCTGAAATAGCGTTATCTACCGTTATGTTAAATTAAGGGGTTCTTACGATTTTTTGCGGGTTATAGATTGAAAACTAGGGTGGTCTACTATTTTCCAGGGGTTTTATCCATCAACTAACAGCAGAACAGGCCTGGTTAAAATTTCCACTAAAATTTTAAGTGCCAAATTTTCCGAGGGTAAACAAAAGTAATGAAAAATACTACTAATTTCCATCAAGAAGGGGGAACTTTAACCCTGTGTAGAAAACATTGCGATGCGATGGAGCAAAACCTTTCTGGGGTTTGCCCACCACTTGTGAATGCTAACATAGTTTTCACACAGCCACATAGAACTTGTATACGTCTGTGGGACCCCGGAATAAAATAACTTACTTATTTAAAATCTGTTTAAAAAATATTCAACTCTTTATTAAAGAAAAAATACACAAGAAGATCAATTTGTTTTTGTTTTATCTCCAATAATCGAGGAGTTAGATGCAATAAGGGCACTTCTGTTAAAACTGCTTTCTGAGATATTATCGTTAAAGTCTTTTGGTGTGTGACAACTTTCTTGTTGTTGTAGTAATCTGTAAAAAAGGAATATTGTTGTGGTATTGAAAAAAATTGTTATATATTCTGTAATAGTAGTTTCATGAAAACTTTCCTTAGGCGCCGAACGCCGCCGCCGCCGCGCCGATATTTTCGTAACTCGGCGGCGGCGCGTGAGTAATGACAAAAAACGGCGGCGGCGGCGGCGTGGCTCGGCGGCGTATACCTCTAATACATATGTACTTAGGTATGTATATCAGCATTTTAGTTGAAAGTACGTTTTGCTCGTCGCTCTCATCATCGCTCCACTACATTCCTGTCCTTAGTTTTATTCAGATACCACAACTGCGCGATCCAGAAAATTCTTCTATCATTCTTGCCACAAATGTATGTTTTCTTCGAAAATACTCCAGTACTACCAGTAGAGTACTCTACTGTCAAATACCTTTTACACTTGACCCGAACGATGAGAGTAAAGGAGGGAAAGTATTTGCGCGGCGATCGGATGTCTTGTTAGGCCCTTTAAATGGAATTGCGCAGGAGTTTAGTACGTATGTATATCAACTCGGTGCGTAACATTCCTGATATGTACTCAGTGTCTAGTTGGCTGTTTTCAATTAGGAAGCGACCAACTAAAGCCGTGTCTGTCAGTGAATAAAAAATACGACAAATTTTGTCGCGACAGCACATTGTGAGCGAGCATAAGAAGTTGTGGTCTACGGCTGAGATTTCAAACTAGGACGGAAATAGTAGAGCAAACAGTAGTTATAGTTCTTCTCTTTTATAAAAGCTGCTTTTTAACTATGAAGTACCGACGGCACTAAGAAAACGAGCTGTGCGGAATATATGCGGGGTTTTTTCCGAACAGATTTTTTTTCCTGCGCCTGATATTAACGTCATTTTTCATCTTTTCCTCAAAGAAAAACAATGATTCGCCATAGAATTCTACTTAGCCTTAAGGTCTGATTATGCATACTTCGCATAACTTCGCACAACCATTTGTACCAGTGCAATAAAGATGCAACTTAAGAAAATATGAAGCAAAATCTAAACTCAACAGATTGCTAAGTTTTTAAATGTTCTGCTAATTTCTGGGTAATGGAATACAAACAAAATACGTGCAAAGTACATACGAAATTACAGTTTGAAGTTTATGCGAAGTTGTGCGAAGTTATGCGAAGTGTGCATAATCAGACCAATAGCTTCCTCCAGCGAATGGCAAAATTGTGCAAAGTCAGCTTAAAATTTCAAATACCAACTTATTTTGCTGCGCTGCTTTCACTTCAGTTTAGCCGGTTCTGCCGTGAAATCCGTGCACCGTATAAGCGTTTTGCAAGACTAAGGCCAAAATCACACAATTGGTGCATTTGTACAGATCTTTTTCGAAAGTTGGGTTAGGTAAGCAAACTACCCATTTAGAAACAACTACGCTGTCCATTGTGACGCCCTTAAGAGGAGAGGGGAAAAGGTCGCAGGGAGGCCGGGAGGTAAGGGGAGGCTAAAGAAAGAGGGGGTAGTTAAAGGAGGAGCAAGGGTCATCGATGATGTTCAGCTTTACGGCATGATTACCTATCACGCAATGACCAGTTAGCAATCCCACTAATAGTGAGAGGTGTATCTTGCTCCCGAAACCACCCCGGTCTACACGTGGCCAGAATAATTTAGCCTCCTTGCATTCCAAGGTCTTCGCTAGCGCTCGCTGATTAAATGCTCATCTGTCCAGAATCAGTACACACGATTTCGCTGTGGCCTATAACCCAAATATGCTTAAAAGCGAAGTAACCTGATGCGGTCAATAAGGAAGTCAAACACTCCTTCACCATTCTCGAACGCATCGTCTAGGAGACAAGCTTTGAGTCAGCTTTGACCTGTCTGTAAATAAGTTTACAGAACCCCGATTCCCAATACTGCAGGCCTCCTAGTCCTCTCTCGCTGGAATGTGGGTGGTTAAAGATCAATAAATTAAAAAAAGTTTATAGCGCAATAAAAATTTTTCTTGAAGGAGGTGAAGATGCAGAGCAGCAATGTTTTATACAGCAATCAAGCTTCGTTTCGCAGCAAACGGCACCATATATCTTTTTTTTCGTATTAATGGCACCCAAAAAGCCTGCCGAGAAATCCGTCAAACCCGGCGACAAGAAGCCATCGGCAACTTCAGCTGGCTCTGCTTCAGCTGCAAAGCCTGCTGCTACCAAGAAAACTGTACCCGGCAAGAAGCCTGCTGCTTCCCCAGCTGGTCGTGTCAAAAGCCTGTAGCTAAGAAAGCAGCGCCTGCCAAAAAGCTCGCCACCAATTTCAAGCCAAAGGTTAAGGATGCTAAGAAGAAGGCTGCCGCTGGCAAGAAGGCACAATCACTCTTGGCTAAATTTTCTGCGAAGGCTCGCGCCGCCGCGAAGGGCAAGAAAGTCGCCGCTAAGCCCGGTGCTAAAGTGCAAAAGGGTACGGCAAAGGCTAAGGCTATTGCTTTATTGAAGGCCAAGAAAGTTCAAACTAAGATTGTGAAGGGTGCTTTTGGTACACGCACACCCAAGGTGCGCACCAACGTGTACTTTCGTCGGCCAAAGACTCTGGTGTTGCCACGCCGAACAGTGGACCAAAAAAGGTTGCTGTGAACAAATCAATTTTGAGAGCCCAAATAGTTTAGGAAGAGCCAGCATGAAACTATACAAGCAAGCAAATGAATGTATAGAATTGATAACAACAACCACGCTGTCAAGTATAAATAGCGGCAAATCAGCTGCACTTGATAGCAGTAGGTTAAATAAGGAAAATGAATTAGCAACACAAGTTTATGGGGCGTGCATAGCTCAGTGGTTAACGTTTCTGACTTTGCAAACCGATGACGCGGGTTTGATCCCTGCTGAAAGTCTAGAAAAAAGAAGTCTGATGAGGAGATGTGGTTATCTCCGAAATAGCTCCTATAACTTCTACTGCTTAGACCTTGCTGTTTTTTCCATTTCTCCTAATAGTATAATCGTGGTGCAAAGCTCAATAAGAATATTAAAATTAAATGTTAATAGACCACAATGACATTGTAAATTTGTATACCCGAGCGCACTTGTGCACAACTTTGTTCACATAACGGTTGTTTGTAAAAGGCAAAACGAATCGAGATAGATATAGACAAATGTATACATAAATGATCAGGATCAAAAGATAAATCGATTAAGCGGTGACTGTCTGTCCGTCCGCCCGTCCGTCCGTCCGTCCGTCTGTGCACACGATAACTCGAGTAAAAATTGAGATATCTTAACGAAACTTGGTATGTGCACTTCTTTCGGGCGTAGGACAGATGGTATTGAAAATGGGCAAAATCGGACAATAACCACGCCTACCTCCAATATAACGGTAATTTTCAGAAATACGAAACCTGCGATATTTTAGTAACTACTGAAGACTATTCACTCAAGATTGATATTTACAATAAGTTTTAGACAAAAAATAAGAATATTATAAATTTTTGGAAAATGGGCGTAGCCACGCCCACTTATGGTTACATGTATATATCTTGGTAACCGCTGCACCAATTTCTTCCAAACTTGGCACAGTTGTTAACCTTGGTATAACATACGAATCACATATATGTATCTTGGTAGCCGTTCTACCAATTTGTACCAAACTCGGTGTGGTTATTGTCCTTGCCACATAGAAGCAAAACGTTGAAAATTATTGAAATCGAACTAAAATTACGGCCGCTCTTCATATAACAGTAAATTTCAGAAATGCTTGAAACTTCAATATTTCGAAATTTAATTACGCTAATTTACTCAAAATGGATACACCCCGGTTTACCATGTAGCGGTAGCTTTCGGAAAGGTGAAAAACATACATTTAATACTTGCGCCGGGTATTTAATGTTCGGCTCCGCCCGAACTTAGACTTTCTTACTTGCTTAATCCTGCAATAGAAGATCCCAATTTGTTTATGATGACAGAATAAGAATGCGAAGAAATATTGGATGAGCAAAGCCTTTTGGTTAAACCTTGCCCAAGCGAACCGTACGTGTAACGTGGCCAGTGTTTTGTGTATCGTTACCAGTGCCCAAATTGTATGAGTAAAAATGGTCAAAAACCTAAAATTTACAACAATTGAGTATGCAGATGTCCACCTGCATTCATTGTAGATGACACACTGAAAAACTACCAATATTCGTTCACCCATTTCGTAGAAATTTCAAACTTTTTGTCACAACCCATCATTGAACTTCCAAATAGGGTAACATAGTCCGGGCATATTCGAATGCTTATAACCTTGAAATGATGATTAACATGATGAAATGATTTATTAACACCTTTCTTTTACAGATACATAGATTTGGCCATGCCTAACCATATCACCTAAAAAGCTCAGTTGGTTTTGTGTTATTTAATGGACAATTGATTCATATTGAAGAAATAAAATTATAGTTTAAAAAACTAAAACCTCCCTATTATAATTGCCATTCGTACTGTCATCAGGTATGTAACTTGGGAATAGAAATCGTTGCATCTCTTAGGCGCAACAATATTACATAGTTAAAGTTATTACATAGTCCCGAGTTAATAAAAGGAAGGTAATATAAATGCGTACGACTGTAACGTAGCCAGTCAAATAATCGACCATATGTATATTGCATTTCTGTAGAACAACGATTCTCACCCATTTTGAAATTGCCACCAACTATGCTGTAGTTTCTAGGAAAAATTTACTGTAAAACCGGATCATTGTTGCCGCCAGGGAGTGAAGAGCAAAAAGTTCTTGAAATTTATTTCGTTTTCCGATTAACCGTGCTACGAAATGCTGCACAATTTGGGAATTTCAAGAACTTCTTTACGGACATAAAACTTTCGTTAGTTTATTTAAAGCGGCAAATGACCACTAAATCACGTAATTGCTGCTGTGCGTAAACTTTATCACATTAAGGTAGCCAAGGTCAATATTTTGGTGAGAATATTTACTGATTTATCGAAGATTTTGTATTTCTATAAATTACCGTTATATGAGATGTGGGCGTGGTTATTGTCCGATTTTAAAAATTTTCGGCCATTTGATATGGTGTACCAAGGCCAACAACTGTGCCAAGTGAGGCAGAAATTGGTGTAGCGGTTACCAAGTTATACACATGTAACCGTAAGTGGGCGTGGCTACGCCCATTTTCCAAAAATTTATATTATTACTAGCAATTACCCGGCGTGCTTCGCTGCGCCTTAAATGTATTTTTGTGTTGTAACTCTCCCCCTAAGCTCTTATGGCCTCATTTACAAAATATTTTTAAAGAACTTTATGAAGTTAGATTTAAAAAAAATCGATCTATGAAGCATTGTTTATTTTTATTTTTTGAGTTAATATATTTTCGAAGGTAATTAGAAAATATGTAAAGAACCGACTTTCTCTTGGAAACTTAATTTATAATCATATAACTGGAGTCTACTATCGCACCCTTTCCTCAAACGTGTATTGATTCAATATTCAAATAACGTATATTTATATAATTTGAAAAAATCTCCCTACTATACAAATATGTACAGCAATATTAACTAATATTTTCAAATGTTGTGAGAGGGAGTAACAAAACAAAATTACTTTTAAGGCGCAGCGAAACACGCCGGGTATTCGCTAGTGTCACATGAAATTAACTGAGCAAAGTACAATGAATAGCTGTTAAACAATGTTTCACGCACCGGCACCATCTACTTTAAATGAAACATACTTATTTTCGTGAGGGATACTCACACACCATATACTTTTCTATAAATTTTTCCTGAATTTTCTTAGCTATAAACCTCCAACGAATGCAAAACCGTGGAAATCGGTTCGTGCGTTCTGGAGTTATAGCGTCAGGAAGGAAAACCCTACTTATTTTTATATTAATTTTTATATTAAAGAAGATTAAAGAACTGTCCGCATTACACAATTTTAGTTTTCACAAAAACGGTATTCATGAATTTTTTAATTTTTTCTTTATTTGCTTCCGCATATTTTTGACATAACAGCTTTCATTTTATGCCCATATTAAACAAATACAGCCTAAGTTTACCCGGGTCCACGTTTTGGTCTGTATCTCGAGACCCTAGTCACCCAGCTATATGAAAAGTGCTCAATCTTAAAGCATTCATGAACAGCTTTCATTTGATACCCATATTGAACAAATACATCCTAAGGTTACCCAGGTCCAAGTTTTGGTCTGTATCTCGAGACCCTAGTCACCCAGCTATATGAAAATTGCTCAATCTTAAAGCATTCATGAACAGCTTTCATTTGATACCCATATTGAACAAATACATCCTAAGGTTACCCAGGTCCAAGTTTTGGTCTGTATCTCGAGACCCTAGTCACCCAGCTATATGAAAATTGCTCAATCTTAAAGCATTCATGAACAGCTTTCATTTGATACCCATATTGAACAAATACA
>NW_023458570.1:3841913-3842033 GCF_013731165.1 Rhagoletis pomonella | reverse complement strand
AGCATTCATGAACAGCTTTCATTTGATACCCATATTGAACAAATACACCCAAGGTTACCCAGGTCCACGTTTTGGTCTATATCTCGAGACCCTAGTCACCCAGCTATATGAAAAGTGCTC
>NW_023458570.1:3827122-3841903 GCF_013731165.1 Rhagoletis pomonella | reverse complement strand
GGTCTATATCTCGAGACCCTAGTCACCCAGCTATATGAAAAGTGCTCTATCTTAAAGCATTCATGAACAGCTTTCATTTTATACCCATATTAAACAAATACATCCTAAGGTTACCCGGGTCCACGTTTTGGTCTGTATCTCGAGACCCTATTCACCCAGCTATATGAAAAGTGCTCAATCTTAAAGCATTCATGAACAGCTTTCATTTGATACCCATTTTGAACAAATACACCCAAGGTTACCCAGGTCCACGTCTTGGTCTATATCTCGAGACCCTAGTCACCCAGCTATATGAAAAGTGCTCAATCTTAAAGTATTCATGAACAGCTTTCATTTGATACCCATATTGAACAAATACACCCAAGGTTACCCAGGTCCACGTTTTGGTCTATATCTCGAGACCCTAGTTATTTTTTAAAAATTTTCTTTGCTACAAACCTCACGGAGCCCGAGCCCTTTCCAACGAATGCAAAACCGTGGGAATCGGTTTGGCGGTTCTTGAGTTATAAGATTACCAAGGAAATGTAACTTCTTTTTATATATATAGATTTCTCGTCTAAAATTTATTGTAAATATCAATTTTGAGTGAATAATCTTCAGTAGTTACTAAAATATCGCAGTTTTCGTATTTCTGAAAATTACCGTTATATGGGAAGTGGGAGTGGTTACAGTCCGATTTCGCCCATTTTCAATACCAACCTACCTTGAATGAATGGAAACCTACATACCAAATTTCGTTGAGATATCTCAATTTTTGTTTGAGTTATCGTGTACCTACACTGACGGACGTACAGACAGACATGGCTTAATCGATTTCTCTATTCATTCTGAGCATTTATGTATACATTTGTCTATATCTCTCTCGATTCGTTTTGGTTGTTACAAACAACAGTTATGTGAACAAAGTTAATATACCCTTGTGCACAAGTGCGCTCGGGTATAAAAACAGTGTTGACGCAAAGACGGAATACAATGGACACATTTTTGTGGGGTGCGGAGACGAATATGAGCACAGTATATACCGTAATAAACCTTTTCGAGTACTCCTCGGGCGTAAAGGCTGATCAGGGTTGATAATGAGAAGGAGCTTGAATTTTGCTGATTCAGAGTTGCATACAAAATTACTGTGGTATGAAAGGGAGCAACAACCGTACTAAGGCAGAGTGGCACAGGTAATTTTGTAAACAAACACTCTTCTTATAATTTTAATAGATAATTGCTATTTATTTTCCAATATTAAGATATCAAGCTTGTAGTCAGAGGCAGTGGTTGTGAGGTTCACTAAAATCTACTCATCGTATAGGAACAGCTCCGTGTAATGGACCATTGAATGTGTTGGCTGAACTTATGGCCGCCATAATCACCGCACTCTCCAACCAAATGCGTGTCTTGAATTTATATGGTAGCAATTCATACCCTGTAGGGAAACCCCGAACTGGTGAACCAAATTTGTAGTCCCGTACTAGATCTTTATCGCCAAAAATGAACCAGTCCGATAGTAACTAGATCGCCACCAGTTCAAAAGCACGATACGTGGTACTTTTAAAAAACAGTTTTAGAAATCTATATCTAAAACGACGAATTTAGAACTGGTTCAAAACTATAGAAAAAGGGATGCAGAACGAACTAGATCTCATCTGGCGAATTTTGAACTAGTTCGAAACTACTGAAAAAGGGATGCAGCGGGGGGCTTCTTTTCTTTAAATAGATTTTTGCTTGGCGGGTTTTTCGTTCAAATACGCTTCCAGTCTGCACGTCGCAGATGCTTTTTCATAGTTTGGTAATACAAAACTAATATTTGTGTTAACATCTTAACATTATGGGACCTTCTGGAATATAACCAATAACAGTCAGCACCTCTGCAAATTCAGCTACAGCCAAAGGTATGTAAACGTGTTTTCAAATGCACAATTTAATTTACATTCATTCAAACAAATTTGATTTCAGATTGAAAATACATTTCTCTGCAAATAATAAAAATTGCTACCATGGTAACCCAAAAAGAAAACATCTTGTTACTTTTTTCGTTTACAGCTGGTTCGAAACTATAGAAAAGGGGGGACAAAGCGAACTAGATCCCATATTTCGAATTTAGGACTGGTTCTGAACTATAGAAAAGGTAATGCAGCGGGGGACAATTTCCAATTCCTATGACATCGCTGTGCTAAATTCGCCAGTTGTTTGCATGCAAAAGAGATTTATCGTGAACTAGTAGTGGTTCTAAATGTACTAGGAGCGCACCAGTTCAAAACTAGAGATTTTCCCCACAGGGATAGCAATTGCTATTGTATGTGTGTATGATTCATATTTGTGATATTCTATACTTTGATGTTAAGTATTTTTGAGGAGTTCCGCTCAAACTTGGGTGTGCTTAATGAGCTGTCTGGGCGAATGCGCTGGCAGGCCTAACCTACCTTTTTTCTCATAAATAATACAATTATATAAATTTTATCCTCGAGAAGACCTTTTTCTAATCATCGGGCGAAATTCCCCACAGTAAGTGTTGCCGTGCGCGCAAAACGAAAACGCTGCACACAACCCAAAAGTACTCCTCGGGGACCAATTGGTGAAAAACTGCAAAAAGGTTTATTACTGTATATACTGTGAATATGAGTTCTCTTAATAAATATCCCAACATGAGGCAAATGTTTATAAAATTCAACACGCCTTTGCCTTCTTCTGCTCCAGTAGAGCGCTTGTTGTTTGTTTCCCGAAGGAACAAGCTTGGCGATTCCAATTTTGAAAAGCTGGTTTTGTTTAAAGCAAATAATTATTAGTATGATCTTTTTTTAATTTATACTCATACCAACTTCGTTGTGCTATTTTTGTATTACATACTGTTTCCTCTTATTTAATTTTGTTGTTTTAGTCTCAAGTTTTGAGTTATAGAATACAATGGTATTAACTGTAAACCTCAATTTTTAATTTACCAAACAAATTCTGTATTTCAAACAAATTACACTCTTTATAAGTTTTAGTGAGGAAAAAATTGTACACTAACATGACGAAATTTTTTCACTATTCTGCTGTTAATTAAATTAAAATTATTTTAATTTCACTATGGCTATTGTATTGTGAGGCTGATATTTTTCAATTCACCACTAAAGATCAGAAGTACTAATTGAAGAATTCGCACTATCACTAACTATTAGTGAAAACTGAAAATTTAGTGCACTACCCCCAGCTTTGCCGCCCAATTAGGGAAACGGCAATTTGGAAACTTATACCTTCTAGAGAAAAAACAAGCTCCGTTTTACTGGGGTTTCCACCCAGCCCGCAACTAGAAGCACAGTTCTCAACCATGTTCAGGTAACCCTGCATTAGTTGAAACAGTGTTTCCGGGAACTTCCCTTTTGTTATAAAGTCTACATCGTCAGCATAGGCAACCACGCGAGAGCCACTTTTTTCCAGAGCCACCAACATCTACTCACAAGTTCTGTTGCAAAGCAAGCGGTAAATAAACCTGAAAAGAACGGCTCTGACCCATAGCTTATCTAGGGAGCTAACTATAGCCTCAGGCAAACATTATTAAAAGCCCCCTCGATGTCAAGGAAGGCACCCACCGCGAAATCTTTCTGCGAAATGGTTTGCTTGATACTCTCTACGAACTGTGTAGGGCCGTTTCAACAGACCAGCCCTTGCAGTATGCATGGTGATCCAAGAAACGCGCTCCCTGAGGATCCCGCACCTTAAGTGCAGATCGAACAGCCTCTCTAGCGTAGTGTTGCCGCGAGTGTTTCGAAGACTATCGAAGTGAACTGTGCCTAAATTGCCTGCCTACGACGTTATTGAATCATTGCATCAAGGATTTCTGTTTAGACAATTTCTATATAGTATATGCACATATGTACATATGTATATACTTATCGTCGATGCATTTGCAAAACCGCCCATCGACCAGTTGCAAAATCGCCGTTGTGGCAAAAATTAAATTTGGTAACTCTGAACCCACGGCTTAGAGATTTATGCATACACATTTATTTTAATAATAAGTCTTTAGATGAAATCCAATTCATTACGTCAAGGCTGCTTTTTTTGACAATGCCTAAGTAGTGAACCAATTTATCAAGGGTGCCTTTTACAGTGGAGGCCACATAATTAGGGACACTACTTCTTTATAACTCTTGGCCGTTTATTTTTTCCTTATTTGTTTTTAATTAGTTTTTTTTTTACAAAAAAATGGGTTACAACGAAAACAAAGCAGACCAGAAAGTTTAAAATCTTGTTCAAGATTTATTAACAACCGTCAAACCTTCAACAAATGGACATCAAAATTTTAAACTTTTCAATCCGAGTTTCTACCAAAAACTCGGTTCAATTTTGGTATCATATTGTGCTAAGACTTGGCGTTTATTATTGAGATATTTTTGCTGACGATTTTACAAATTTCTTTTATGTAAAGTATGTTCGAATTTTTTTCGCATATGGGAGAAAATGAGCAACACCTCCAAAAAATCTCAAAAATCGAAATCGAATGGGCTACAAAAGAGCATACCCGAGTTTTTTCTAGAAATGCGGTTTAAAAAGTCTTCAATCAAAAGAAACGATGACAGACAATTACAGAGTGGTATTGTTTGGAAATTTGTAAGAGAGCTTACCTCACTGTCGATAAAAATTTCTAGGGAACACCATTCTGTGACTGCGAAAATGTACAAATTTTGCCTTTAGAGAATACTCCTAGGGCTGGTTTCTTCAAATCAACTTTACTTCAAGAAGAAGCTGATTAAAACGTAGGCTAATTTTTGGCTTAGCCTAGATGGTGAAAATGAATAAATCCAAAAAATTGCCAAACTAAGTTAAGTTGAGTTGGAAAAACTAGCCCCTAATGATTGGTGCTTAAATGTCAAAAGCGAATAACTAGTAGCGTCAGTATACAAGCACTCGAAGACATATGTAGGAATTTAGGTAACCTTTATTTATGTAGTTAGGATGTAAAGCAGATTAAAATTGTGTTAGTAGGTATTTGTGTGACCTCATTTGATTTGCAGAGAATTCGATGCTCATCAGATTACGGCAGCTGGCTAACAAAAGTTTGCCAAGTGTAGATTTTAAGAGCACATGGACCACAAACCTACAATCTACATATATAGTATATACCCATGTGCATGTGTGGATAACGCTTGCTTGTAATTGTATGTGTACTTTCAAATAAAATAATGTTCTGCAAATTCCCTTTTCCCAATCAGGCATACAAAAGAGCAGCTGCATGACAATTGCGGTCGGATGTGTGTGAATGTGTGAATATATCAAACTCCCTTTAGGAAAACCCCGAACTAGTGAACCAAATTCCTACTCCGTACTAGATATTTATCGCCAAAAACGAACCAGTTTTAAAAAACTATTTTATTTTACTCTTTAAAACTACGTACATATCGCTTGCTGAGAGTGAAAAGTTGGTGCTAAGTCCACTTAATCTAAAAATTTATAGAACAATAAGAAATGCATCGTTTTCTAAAAGATCGAACTACCTATTTTATTTGTAACCGTTTCAATTCATTGATACGCAAATTTGCTAAATCCAAAAAAAGAACACAGAAAAGGTGACAAAATGCAAAAACTTTTCATTAGAAGTCTTAATCTAAGGTGACGAATTTATAACTGGTTCGAACTATAGTAAAAGGGATGCAGAACGAATACGATCTCGTCTGTGGAATTTAGAACTGGTTTGTAGCTAATGAAAGGGAAATGTAGCGGGTGGCTTCTTTACTTTAAATAGATATTTATTTAGCGGTTTCTTCGTTAATACGCTTTCATTCCGAACTTCACTGATGCTTTTTCATAGTTCGGTAATTCAAAATAAAAATTGGTATCAACATTTTAAGATCTTGGGACCATGATAAAAAGATTACAAGGTAAATTCATTCTCTCAATTCGTCGGCCATGATTTTTTTTCTGACGTTTGCTAACATTTTAAAATCATATAAAATTAAAAATATTAAATTGTTCACAATTGTTGTTGTTTGAGATTGAAAATGAGAATGAGTGTGTAAGTTTGAGTTTTGAATTTTAAAATTATATTGTTAGCAAACGTCGGATTGCCTCTCAATGGTTTTACCTTGTTTTATCATGCTTTGGGACCTTCTGGAATCTAACCAAAAACAGCGAGTTCTCAAATGCTCAAACCTCCAAACAAATTTGATTTCAAATTGAAAACACAATTCTTTGAAAATAGTTTAAAAGCGCTACCATGGGAATACCAAAAAGACTCTATTTGAAAAATTGGTGTCACTTTTTTCGTTTGTCGATTTTTGAACTGGTTCGGAACTATGGAAAAAGCGAGAGAGAGATCCCATCTGTCGAATCTTGGAAAAGTGATGCAGCGGTGGGCAATCAACACTTCGTGCGAGATCACAATGTTAAATTCGCCAATTGGTAGACTGCAAACGAGAGTTAATACACGTACTAGTCATGGTTAAAAATTTTCTGGTACCCAAACCAGTTTGGCGCTATTGTGGGAATACCACATAATTTTCCTTTTTAAGTACATACATATCATACATATGTATGTGGAAATGTTATAACATCATTTGTTCGCACGCTCCACAAGCTCAATTTGGCTTTTGGAGCATTTCACGTCAAGCGGATAGGAAAATATGATTGTTTGGAATTCCTTCATGTTTTGGGTAATGCTACTTGGGCTAGGTATAAAAGTGTATACAAATTGTTCTTGTATGATGGTTATTTTTCGGGCTATGGTATTCTAAAGTAAAATAGTAAAAATAAGAATTAGTTTTTCGTACTGAATTTTTTATAATACATTAAACTTCATGATTTGTATAGCTAAATTCCCACGTTTCTTAAAACAAAATCATAATAAATAAATAAATTGTTTGCTGGGTTGGAGCTCCTTCGGCCGATAGAGTTAAAAAAGCGAAAAAATTAAATTTTCCTTTTACCCTCCTACGCGTTTCAATGCTCTCGCGTCTTCATCAGGGAGTCTTCATTCGAAAAATAAAAACAAATCATGTTTATTGTTTATTTGTTTTTATTTTTCGAATAAAGACTCCCTGATGAAGACGCGAGAGCGTTGAAACGCGTAGGAGGGTAAAAGGAAAATTTAATTTTTTCGCTTTTTTAACTCTATCGGCCGAAGCAGCTCCAACCCAGCAAACTTAACAAATAAGAATTTGGCCAAAATAACTATAAATAAATAAATTATTTTTAAAACTGCCTCCCAGCCCATGAAGTTTTCTATGTATTTTATTTTTAGAAATTATCTTGAAGATCAATATTTTACGACGGGAAAACTTTGTTTTTCTTCAAGAGACTTCCAATAATAATTGTTTATTATAAAATTTTGTAATATTAATGATTTTTAATGGTCACCTCACAAAGTTTTTTGTGTTTTTGTTGGACCTATATGATGTCTTGGATACTGGGAAACCACATGCTTATATTCGATAAACACAAGCGCTGTATTCTAAAATTCTAAGTGAAACTTTCGACGAAGGTAAATTCATCGCATAGTATGACTTTGCAGAAAAGTATTGTATTGGAACAACGAACAAGCAACACTACTCACATTTTGTTTTAATTATAGAGATGGAATTGAAATAAAACACGAGAGCTTTGTCATGATTTCAGATTACTCAAAACATGACACAGACACTTTTTACGCCTAATAAGAGTACCTTTAAGAAAAAGCAATAGTTGTATCCAAAATTTTATACATAACAGATGGTGGCTCACAACATTTTAATACTAGATTCAACTTTGTGAATATATTTCATTGTAAAGATGACTTCAATTCGAAACCAGAGATACATTTTCACGCAACATATCATGGAACAATTATGGACTTGGATGGAACCTTAAACGTTTAGCTTCGCACGAAAAAAAAAAGAATAGAAAAAAGGTTTTTTATTAACAGCGTTACCCCCTCGGCAGGCAATGGCAAACTACCGAGTGTATTTCTGCCATGAAAAACAGCTTCTCATAAAAATACAATCGCCGACAAAAAATTGTGTGTACATTTTCATACTTAGCACAACGGCAATATCCAAAATACTACCGAATTCCAAAGCATCACTTTTTCTCGTCGGCATGACGTGAAATGCCCCTTATGTGAAAACAAAAGCCAAAGATTTTTATCCAAATGCATTCGAATGTTGTGCGAAATGCACTTACACACATACGTATACACATTTGTATGGAGTGTATTTGCTACTTTTCCACGTGATGGATTTGCATACATTTTTGGGGATCGAGTGAGAATTTCAAGCAAAACCACGGCTATATACACATACACATAAGTACGGTCAGTCTCATATCTATGCCAACCTAGGTATATTTCCTGCGGTGGACTAAAATGCATAATATGCAGATATACAGATATATATAAATATCTTTTACTACGATGCATACTGGAAATTTCGTATTCGCCTGCTGGCGGCCTATTAAGGTTTCGCTGTCCTTGGACCAAAATGTGCATAAAAATCTATATTTAAGAAAACGTGTGAATATATTTGTATTTGTAACAATTTTTTGCACTATGCTGTAAGAGAAAACACATTCTAGAAATATTTATGAACACGTGAATATTTATTTGTATCAGAGCATTAGGGTGAATGACTCGGGTTTTCCAAAACTTTTGGGCAATTTTTTGAATTCGTGATTTTTCCAATATTGAATAAACCGATGTTTTAATATTGTATAAACCGGGTTTCTCATCTAGAAATTTATACAATGGCATCTTAAAATTCATTGTAAATTCATTAGATATATTTTGTATTTTGTTGAAACCGCAAACATAACTTTTTACCAATCTTGCTCTTATATATGTACAATCAAGTTCGCTTCGAAGACTATTTTTTGGTATAAGCCAGTGATCGGACTTCTACCACATTGTGGTAGATCTGCCCCTTTTTTGAGCATCTGCCACATCTACCACACAAGGTCGGAAATGAAAGGTGTGGAGCTGCTAAAAAATATATATACATACTAGAGGGTTGCATGAATTCATTCAAAACGGCTTATGAATTATTCATATACAAAACGAATGAATGATTGTGGCTTAAAAATTGTTTGAATTCGAGTGAATACCCGTTCTGGTATATGTCGACATAACAATATTCAAACAAAGTGAAAATAGATTGAATTGTAATAAATGCCAATTTTCTGTATGAATATCCAAAACTATTTTTTTTGTGCACATATGTACAAACAAACATATGTACATATGTACGTATGTATTACTGCGCTCCTATTACAATATGAACATACTTGTATGTAGAAAAAACTTTTACCGAAATGAGTTTGAATGATTTGAATGTTTTCCATTCATTCATTCATATTCTTCTATTTGAAGGTAGAAAATTTAAAACAAAATGTATATTCATAACTTACAAAATTCCAAACGCTGAGTGTTTTGTATGTGAAGTAAAATATTCGAATCTATTGTACTCTGTTTGGCTAGAAGTTTACAGGAATTCATGCAGCCCTTTAATACATACATACATATAATCACGAAACTATGTGACAAGAATTATCCACATAAGATGAAAACTACTGCAGTTTAATTTATAAAATTTTTCTTTATAGAAAAATTCATAAGTAAGAGAGTTTGGGTACGGTTCGGTTATTTGTACAATGACTTTGCGTTGTTGTGTCCAAACACGTGACCCGAATCAAAAAAAATTAACACACACGTCTAGTCAAAGAATTAAGCTTTAATCTAAAACAAAGATTTCTGTTTGAAGTGTGCACTTTTTTAAATTTGGAGGTGGATTTTGCGCAAAAATACTGCTGATGGCCTAACACGAGTTTAATTTTTCTTTGCGAAAATGCTAATTTTACCCCATTTTGAAATGGGCCCCCGAGTGCCTATAGTTGGGCAAGGGAGGCGAGAGATGACTTGTCTTAAATTTTATACTGTGCTCTTTCTAATGAGTGGAGTTTTAAGTGACATACCCCTTCCTCCTGCTCTCCCAACCAAAAAATCATTGTAAATATAACCGAACATTCTTACGCTCAGCATTAAATCCTCTGGTGTATTGTTTTATTGCATTCAATGTGGCAAGGTAGCTCATAATTTTTGTACAATTTATAAAACTTCAACAACTTATTTTTTGTCAAAAATTTTGAAGTGAAGCTACTTTCTTTTTGTATCATGGTGTAACTGCTCCTGCAATCTCTTTTGCAAATTCTTGAGTTTGACAGACTTTTAAAGAGGACTTGCACTTGCCACGCCTATCGGCTACTTAATGCACATATTCCATACTTGAGCTCTTAAAATAATCTGTTAATAAGCGCTGAAGTTTATCTTTCTGCTTAGACTTGCAATTCTAATAGCATTCGCAAAACATATTAAAAATAAAACAAAACGGAAAAATCTAAATATATCGCAAACCGCGTAAGAAAAGACACGTTTAAAAGAACTGTGTTAAAGTGAGATCTACTGTACTTCTAAAAAGCCAACGTAGAAAGCAAAATCGAATCGCAACAACCGAAAATGAATTTTAAAGGGGAAGAATAGTACTACAGCATAATTGTAAACAGAAATGAGCAACAAAAATTTTGTTTTCATAATATAACCTCAAATATCGCCAAGGACCTTGAGGTTAGGATATATCAAAATCCTGACTGCTAGAGCAATTCCGCGGCCTGATTTGGATTTAGCACCAAAAAAATCTACAAGAAACGAGGTGGTAAAAGTTTATTGAACTGTGTAATCAAACACCCTAGTGAGTATGCATGTGGTTCAAAGCTGTAAAAGATTACAATCAAATTGGTTTGCAATCGCAAAATATACTTGTGAACCCACATGGCGCTAAAACGCCCAAAATTTTATCTCAAAAACTCAAAAAATTTTCCAAAGGTGAGTCAGAGTTGTAGGAGATCCGAGTGCCATATTTCATCTAAAACCGAGCAGCCGTTTTCAAGTGAAGAGCAGTCTCGCATAGTGCATGTTTTTAATGTCATCAAATTTCAAATCACCCTACACCGATGAAAAAAGTTCATTTTTGAAACTCCTTTGTACCCATTTTGTAACAATTGATTTACTTTTTTAAATAATTTGAATACAATTTTTAAAAGATGGCAACTCTATTCAAAAAAGTAAAACCTTATTGCACATCTACAGTCCAAGCCTTTTAATTTGACACCTCATTTCTGAAAATCGGGCGACCGGTACAGATCTTTTGTGCTGGACAAAACATCCAAAAACCATTGGAATATATTCAAGGTAATTTATGCATCTTGGTCATTAGCGCACACAAGGGGTGGGTTTTGGGGTTCAAACCCCCCTAAAGCTATTAACCTCAAATACAATCTGTATCTTAAAGCTAAGAATCCAGCTCTCAAGGAAATTATAAGAAATATTATTATTATTATAATTTCTGTTGCTTGAAAAAGCGCTATGCTTTTGCTGTAAATTTTCATGAGGGAATAAATATACGAGCATTTTTTTCTTGAGAGCTGCAAACTGATTTAAGAAATTTTGGTAGAAGAAAACTTCTTTTCCATTTCTCGTCCGTCGTTTTATATGAATTTTTCGTTTTTCTTGAGAGTTCAGTTAATTTTTTCGGTATTTGAAATATTAAAAAAATTTAGCAATCGTGAAAAATCACCATCTCTATCGAAAACCAGAAATCGAAAAAATGAACATAGAAGTGCAAAAATTCATGGAATCAATAAATTTAATTTGACTGCCTCTTTTTTTAAATTTTTTATTAGGTACTTTTGAAAGTTGAGCGCATCTTGAGTTTATAGAACTTTTTATTAAA
Organism: Rhagoletis pomonella; assembly: GCF_013731165.1. NCBI lineage: Eukaryota > Metazoa > Arthropoda > Insecta > Diptera > Tephritidae > Rhagoletis > Rhagoletis pomonella. Next base: position 3,830,180 of record NW_023458570.1, on the reverse strand, counting down.
CAAGTAGTTTTTAAGGAAAGAACACAACCGACCTCAATTCTCATATTCAAATTAGGGTTAATTTATTCATGATCTAATCATCGGATCTCTAAAACAAATTACGGGACGAACCTTGAGGTACTATCTTTCTAATAAAAAAAGGATTATTGAAAACGGTTCACGTGGTCCAAAGTTATGTATTCCGGAGAGATGATAACCTCCCTTCTTTTTGAAGTCGGTTAAAAGCGTTTGAGTTCTGTTAATCTGTAAATAAAGTGCAGTTTATGAATTTTAAAACGTTTATTTATTTATTACTTACTGTACATAAAACTTGCATAAATGTATTTTAAAGAGGGTATTATCTGAAGCAAATTTTCAGTATTTTCCGGTGATATATTTTCAGAAATATAAAACCCCCCCTGAAATATATTCCTGGGTGCGCCCCTGATCTTGGTACATATGTATAAGCATATATTTTGTATTAGTTTGCTACAAATAAAACAAACCGCTTACCAAAATTAAAGCGTAATAGCCATTAAAAGAAGTGCTTACAATCAAATTGAATGCGATCAATTTCTTATAAATGATTGTAAATTATAATTTTTAAATTCGGAATAAAAGCAAGCAACTTTTATTGCAACCATATATGTAATACTCCTATATTGGCAGTAAGAGCTAGTACCGTCCGAAAACACTACAGTACAGATATATCAATAAACACGTACGAAAGAAAAGGAACACATACGTTTGTAAATAAACATGTACACGACACATTTACAAAAACGGCACTCAAGTGCACAATGCATTGACAAAAACAGTACTAGACTGTCTCGCTTTGATTTCGGAATGCTTACACATTGAGATGTTAGCTTACTACCAATATAGAAGTATTACATATATGATTGCAACCAAATTTCTAGCACAATCATTTATTGCTAAACAAAATTCGAGTTGTGATCTGCTATTTCCAATAGGTAACGGGTGATTTTTTTGAGGTTAGGATTTTCATGCATTAGTATTTGACAGATCACGTGGGATTTCAGACATGGTGTCAAAGAGAAAGATGCTCAGTATGCTTTGAAATTTCATCATGAATAGACTTACTAACGAGCAACGCTTGCAAATCATTGAATTTTATTACCAAAATCAGTGTTCGGTTCGAAATGTGTTTCGCGCTTTACGTCCGACAAATTTTGTTCAGCGATGAGGCTCATTTCTGGTTGAATGGCTTCGTAAATAAGCAAAATTGCCGCATTTGGAGTGAAGAGCAACCAGAAGCCGTTCAAGAACTGCTCATGCATCCCGAAAAATGCACTGTTTGGTGTGGTTTGTACGCTGGTGGAATCATTGGACCGTATTTTTTCAAAGATGCTGTTGGACGCAACGTTACGGTGAATGGCGATCGCTATCGTTCGATGCTAACAAACTTTTTGTTGCCAAAAATGGAAGAACTGAACTTGGTTGACATGTGGTTTCAACAAGATGGCGCTACATGCCACACAGCTCGCGATTCTATGGCCATTTTGAGGGAAAACTTCGGAGAACAATTCATCTCAAGAAATGGACCGGTAAGTTGGCCACCAAGATCATGCGATTTGACGCCTTTAGACTATTTTTTGTGGGGCTACGTCAAGTCTAAAGTCTACAGAAATAAGCCAGCAACTATTCCAGCTTTGGAAGACAACATTTCCGAAGAAATTCGGGCTATTCCGGCCGAAATGCTCGAAAAAGTTGCCCAAAATTGGACTTTCCGAATGGACCACCTAAGACGCAGCCGCGGTCAACATTTAAATGAAATTATCTTCAAAAAGTAAATGTCATGGACCAATCATACGTTTTATGCGTTTTTTTTAAAAAAAAAGTTATCAAGCTCTTAAAAAATCACCCGTTATAAACTGCAGTTAGAGGCTTGGTGGAAGTAAACTAGGCAATTAATTCCGTTTACAATTGCTAGCAGATTTTTCGTTTTTACACAGTTCTTGCACAAAATGTGTGTTATTCATAAAGGTTTTGAAATTCACATTCGATTGCAAATGACTCAAGTTCACATTGAATCCTTTTCACTCCGTAAATAAATCAGAATCAGGAGCTGTAATCCTTTGATTTCGTTACATGGAAAAGTGTCCGGGATCCCGGGATTGAATGCTCTAATGTACATACATATACATAGGTTATACCATTTACTTGCGTTACTTAACTTAACTTAAGCAGGGATCACACGATTTGTACATTTGTACACAAAATGCCAAATTTAGATTTGTCCACATTTGCGCATTTGGATAGCGATGTACAAATGATTTGTTTTGCGATCAGACGATTTGGCTGCCAAAGATCCAAATGATTTGGCACACATTTGCGCACAGCAGTAAAGTGACAAATATTGTCCACATTCATTCACACGATTTAACCATTTGGTCATAAATACTTAAACAGCTGATCCGGTGTCAACCATACTTTTGCATTTAGGATTTCGTGAGATTTGAAGTGAATAAACAAAAATAATATATACGCACAGGTACTCAGAATTTTGAATACACCCTCAAAATCTGGGCTGAAGGTAAAAAACGCGTTTTTCATAGGTTGAAGCATATACTTGCTCGTAACTTTAGTTCTGTTTGCCCGATGAAAAATACTTACATATGCCATTTAAGAGAAAACATTTCGTTGTTTACAAACATTTATAAATGGTTAATTTGTCTTGAGAATGGGCACCCTATGTATGTATACTAGTTAACAAAATAGTCGGACAAGTCGTAATTTAAAATGAAAAAATGTTAAAAATTTAAATTTTGCATATCGATGGCTGAGTGGAAGATCGACCTATCTCGGAAGCCAGTTCAAAAACGCCCTGTCTCTGAAAATTTTTCAAGAACGCCCTACTTCAAAGTTTGATTGAAAAACGCCCTATTTCATAATTTGGTTGAATAACGCCCTATCTCAGAATTCATTTCAAAAACGCCCTATCTCAAACGAAAAAACATTGAAAATAAGCTGATTTAGGGCGTTTTTGAATCGGCAGCTAAGATAGGGCGTTTTTCAATGAAATTCTGAAGTAGGGCGTTCTTGAAAAGTTTTCTGA
>NW_023458570.1:3792952-3822122 GCF_013731165.1 Rhagoletis pomonella | reverse complement strand
CATAAGATTTCATTTCAAAAGCTCATATGCACTTGAAATTGTTATACAGTGTTGAATAGAGTATTTTATAGTAGATAAACTTTTATATTTAGGCCTTAAGCATTAAAGCGAATTTTTATGTGAAGCAACAGGTATAAAATTAGAGAATCTAAAAAGTTTAATTTTCCGAAATTTTGTAGAAGACATTTGCCGTTTGTTGCTCAAAATTATTTATAACAAATCTTTGCATTTAGTTGTGCAAACTATAATTTAGCCAGCCTCATCGTCGTTGACTATAAAACTGAACGAAACTTTAAACGGCTGAGTTCTAATAAGTATTTCATGTATGTACTATAAATATTTATATTTTAGGGATGTGTTTGTGAAGTGCGTTGGGAGTTAATACCTATATGTATTAATAAAAAGTAGAATATTACAAATTATCATAATACATTTAGACAGTTTTGTTTACTCGCTAATCATGTCTCAAAAAAAAAAAGAATTAGGGAAATAACTAATATCACACTTAATTGGACATTTGTGTAGACAATTGGTAATCTTTTAAAATCACTTAGTGTATCCAAAAATGATTTGAAACCCCGTAAACATGAGCAAGTGCCGTTGGTGAACTGACGTTTAAAAGGGAGTGATATCCACCTGATCTCCAAGTACTAGTCACATTTGCGTACTTGATAATTATGGATAGTTATGAAAAACTATCAGCTTTTGGCGTTCGCGTACCCAAAAAACTTCCAAAGTAGGGGATCTTGAAAGAACAGAGTCACATTTCATTTTGAGGAGAAGTTGCTAGTTTCTGCCGGAAAAATATCTGCCAGCAGCAATTTACAAAAAAAGCAGCTGATCAAAGCGCTAGTTGGAATTTATGAAAATAATTAAATCTTCTTCCATGATTCCTTATTTTAAAAAAAAAACTTATTATAACTCCAAACGTTTCGAAAGAATATCGTTTTTCCGAAGTTTTCTTACTGAATTTCTTAAGGCCCCATTTCTGAGGAATTATTTAAGTAGAGATTGTTGATTAACTTTAGAAATTCATTTTTAGATCATATATATTTAATCTGCACTTAAATGGCCAATGTTGGCTATTTAAATATGAAATATGCAATCCTGTGTTTATACCAAAAAACTATCAACTAAAGTTGATCTGAAACTAAACCAAACCTAAATGACATTTAAATAACAATCCAAAATTAACTTAAGTTTCTGCAAATTTTCTCCTCGCGTACTATTCTACATATTTTTCTCTTGTGGGAGAACAGATGACATTTCAGCGGAATTTCGCTGCTTGACATTTCTTACTGGAAATTTTAAGGGAACGTATCTAATGTTTTTCATTCCAATACTTTAATACGAATTCGAAGACAAAATGCAAGATGAAATGTAAATTATAAAATTGACACTAGTATTTCGCTAGCTTAGAGTGCAAAGTCCTTTTTTTAATTTTACAGGAGACTGCACTGTCTGCTACGCTATGGACCAAATGGATTCATTCTGACGGCTGTTTTAGAAACAATAGGGCTGTTCAGGATCTTGTGCATATGCTCTTGGAATTGCATAGTCGTTGCATTTGTAAATTCATAGCAATAAAATGCAGGCGGTTGCCATTGTAAATGCAATTCCAACTGCAAATCCAAGACCATTTCCACAACATGCTGAACAGCCCTAATGTGTTTTCCTAGTGGCCACATCAGCATTTATCTATGGATTCATTGAATTAATAAGTGTTCAATAACCTTCCCTAGCATATTTGTAAAATATGTAAGTGTTAAGTGTTTATATACATACTATACATATATATTTATGTATGTACAAATATGTATATTCCCATCCTGACACATATGTATGTATGTATGTGTGCATGTATACAGGAAAGCGTGTCTGTTTTGAAGTGCTTTTAACCACAAATATGCGGTCAACAAGTAAATTTCTTTTAGTTTTGGAGGTAGGAATAAATTGCTGTGGGCGTGCTTTAAACATTTGAAACAATTAATCAGATACACCTCTGAGCAACGCCTCAAATATCTTTGTAAAACATGCTAAAGAAGTAAACTATGTATGTATATAAAAGTTGCATTCAAGTTCAAGCACTAAAATACTCTCATTGATTTTGCAGTTATCGCACTTAAAGGAGAAAGGACTGTCGCACAAAAATCTGACGATATATGACTACGGTGACCATCCGTCCTTTATTTTAAAGGACAGTCCTTTATTTTAACCCCCTGTCCTTTATAATTTTTGCCAAAATAAAGGACGCCATTTGTCCTTTATTTCTTAAACTGTCCTTTAAAATAGCTTTGGATTTTGCAGAGGTAAATTTTTAAACATAGAATATGAAAAAATAAAAATGTCCATAATAAAACAGAATGAAAACCTTCGCCAGTTTGCTTCGCACTCCACTTAAGGGTCACGAATCCTTGATAATACTGATAAGGGGTAATTTATGTAATTGAAAAAAAATATATATTTAACTAATATTTAGACATTTTCCCAGAAAAATTAATATATTTCGAGTAAAATTCATTGTTGACAAAAGCACAGGGAAAGTTGTGGCCAGGATTGTGTTGCACGCTAAGTTTTCAGATCCACTGAAAAATAACAATAAACCTCCGCTCAATTATATATTATATTAAAACACCGCGTACGGACGTGTTTCACTCGAGCTCTGTGTTTATTTTGATTCTCGATTTTATCATACTTCATAGTTTGTGCAATACAAATATTGTTTTTGTGACAACAAAAGAAAGAAAGTAAAATATTACATTTAAATCAAACAAATAAATAAATATAAATAAATAACTAAATAATAATAAAACAATTTGTGCACTACAAAAACTATAATCAATTTGTTTTGACATTTTTGGCCTGTGTTCGTATTCTACACAAACAATATGCCTTGCTTCTGTGGACAAAAAGTTGAACGCGCGCAATCCAGTGTGCAGTGCGAGAAGTGTAAGGAGGTGTTTCACCTGCAGTGTGTTGTTGGCACTTTGGCTGCTGATTTAAATTACTTTAAAAATGCCGATGAAATTTATATTTGTGGCGATTGTGCTGTCGCTCATCGTGAGGTTGAAATGTCTTCGCATAATGCTTTCGCTGTACAACAACAACAACAACAGCATGTAAATGATAAAGAACAAGATTGTTTGCTATCATCTATTCTTACTGAATTGAGAAGTTTGCGAATAGAGCAAGCAAGTGCAGTGGCGGGTATACACTCTCTGCAGGCTGACAAAAACAGGTTATTAGGCGAATTAGAACTTGTGCGCTCTGAGCTTATTAATTTACATAAGCTATATGATGAAGTGGTTGCTGGTGCGCTTACCTCGCTCACATCAGAGGTCAAGGAACTACATTGCAGCGCTAGCATAAAAAAGGGAAAGATAGGTAGAGCTAAAAACACCAAGCAAACTGCCGAAAAGCAAAATAACAACACAAAACATCCTAGTGATGAGCTCAGTAATAACAATGCTGAGAGTACAGCAGTGACAGCTGACAAAGTTTTTGTTGATAAAAATGTTGTTAGCACTGGTAATAATGCAGCTGAAGCTTACAGTGCTGTTGATCTCTCTCGAACCGCTGCCGTTATCGACGTCACCGGAGAGAAATCAATCAATTCAATAACACCTAATGACGCTGCTACTGCTTCGCTACCGTCATATGCTAACGTCATTACTGCCACTGTGCCATCGCCACCGTCACATGATAATGTTGCTGCCGCTGCTCATAGCGACTCTTCACCTGCAGTTGATGTTATTAATGCACCCAGTAGGAATCATCTTAGGGGTGAACTTTTAGTAATTGGAAGTAATACGTCGAATGAACTGGAACTGTGAAAAAAGGCGTGAATGTCGAGTCGCTAAGACGAGTTAGTTATAAACTCGGAGTGTCGTCGACTTGTTACAACAAATTGCTTGACCACTCACTTTGGCCAGCGGGTATCAAGGTGCGGCCATTTCAAAATTTTCAATAAACAGGGGAGGTAGCGTTGGTAGTCAAGTGACGTCCTCCCGAGCTACAAATCAATGCAACGAGCTAACCAGCCCAACGTCACTTAAATCATTTTCAATATTTTATCAAAATGCAAGTGGCATACGAACAAAATCTAATAAATTTAGGATAGCTTCAGCATTACATGAATATGATATTGTTGCTATCACCGAAACCTGGCTATGTGAACAAATTTCCAGCTCCGAGTTCTTTGACAACCATTACACTGTCTATCGCCATGATAGGTGCCCTATTGCTAGTGGCTGCGCTCGAGGTGGAGGAGTGTTATTAGCAGTTAAATCTAGCCTAAATAGCAGCTTAGTAGCTTTGCCCTTTGCTGATAAATTAATCGAACAAGTCTGTATAGATGTATCAATTTCTAATGTCAAACGTATTTTCATCTTTATATCTTATATTCCGCCTAACTCTAGTTTTAATGTTTATGAACAACATATAAATAACATAAAATTTGTCAGTGAATCTGTTGCACCTAATGGGCAGGTAATTGTTATGGGTGATTTTAACTTACCCGACATTATTTGGTCATTTGACAATGGCTTGCTACTACCCTTTAATATTAAATCCGATATTGAATCTTGTGTCACTAGTTTTTTCTTATCTAACAATTTTCAACAATTGAATCTGTTTGCAAATTCCAATGACAAAATACTGGATTTGGTATTTGCAACAGAAGATCTCAAGTTAGCATGCGAATTGAATTTGTCACCCATATCACGAAACACAACTCATCATAAGGCTTTGACTATTAAATTCGAATTTCTAAGTTTTCAGCGTCTTAATAAGAACCCCGAGCCTCTATTATGTTTTAGAAAAGCCAACTTCGATGCTTTGAACACCTTTCTTAACCGCACTAACTGGGATTTTTTAGATTTCATAGAAGATCCAGACTTAATTTATACAAATATTTGCGACATTTTGTCCGATGCTGTTAATAAGTTTGTGCCTTTGAAATCCTCCAAGTCCAAAAATAAACCACCTTGGTTCAACGCGGAATTAAGCCATCTAAAAAACATTAAAAGTAAAGCTCTAAAAAAATACAGAAATTCGAAGTCTCCCGTGGACCTTCAAACCTTCAACCACTATAAAAGCGAATTTGACAGACTTCATAAATGGCTCTTTAATAAATATATAACTAAAATTGAAGACAACTCAATCCGTCTTCGTTCTGGAAATACGTGAATTCTAGGCGTAAATCTTCCGGCATACCTGATAGAATGGAATACAAAGGCTGTGTATCCAATACTACGCAAGAAATTGCAATCTATTTGCCTCATTTTTTCAAGAAGTTTATGAAAGCTACCAGCCCTCAGACAGTCCTACAAATTCGAGACAAACTAATCTTAACTTTATTGACGCATTTATTATTACTGAAGATGATGTTGCAGATGCAATCTTGCACCTCAAACCAAGTTTCAACTGCACTAATGGGTTTCCCCCAATATTTTTCATTCGGTGCGTGGATTCCCTTGTTAAACCAATCGCCAAACTTTTTAAGACATGTTTACGCCTGGGAACATTTTTAGACCGTTGGAAGTCATGTTCAATTGAACCCATTTTCAAATCTGGAGACAAAAGTCTCATCTCCAACTATCGAGCTATTGTAAAGCAGGGGATCTTTCCTAAAATTTTCGATCACATACTTAACAAAAAGTTACTCGAACATGTTCAGCATGCCCTAACCAGCTGCCAACATGGGTTTTGCCAGGGAAATCAATAGTAACTAATCTGTCTCTTATTTCAAATCACATTATCACTGCAATGGAACAACATTCGCAGCTCGATGTCATATACACCGACTTCTCAAAAGCTTTTGATAAAGTTGATCATAACATTCTATTACTGAAGCTCAACAAATTTGGTGTTTCCGGCACTTTACTGAACTTTTTCAGAAGTTTTCTTCTTGGTAGAAAATTATCGGTGATAATAAACTCAATAAGCTCGAACACTGAGGTCTATGCCACATCAGGCATTCCTCAAGGAACTCACATTGGCCCTCTGTTGTTTTTACTTTTTATAAATGACTTACCGTCGCATATCATATCGTCCAAGTGCTTAATGTTCGCAGATGATGTTAAAATATTCCTCAATATCAATAATCTTCTTGATTGCCAAAAACTCCAGCAAGATTTAAACATATTCTTAAATTGGTGTACCGTCAATAACCTAAGCCTAAACATTAGCAAATGTTGCGTTGTTTCCTATAGCCGCCGCGCATATGTCCATACCTTCAACTATTCTCTGGATGGCGTTGATTTGTTGCGTAAATCCGAAATTAAGGATTTAGGAATTATCTTTGACACCAAATTAACTTTTTCAAAACATATTGATCTGGTCTCATCTAAAGCGTATTCGATGGTAGGTTTCATAATTAGGAACACCAAAGATTTTAAGGACCCTATGACTCTGAAAACACTCTATATTGCTTTGGTAAGGAGTATTTTAGAATATGGGGCGATTATATGGAACCCATACTACACAAAGTACTCTGATAAAGTAGAGATGATTCAAAGAAAATTTACCAGATTTGCTATGAAAAGAGTGTTTTTTGAAAATGATATTCCAAGTTACGTATCAAGGAGGAAACTCCTTGGTTTACAATCTCTAGCGGACAGAAGGTCGTATCTGTCGCTGCTATTTGCTTACAATGTTTTATCTGGCAATATTGATTGCCCAGAAATATTTGTTCTTTTTCGAGTACAAGAATCTAATATAAATCTCAGAAATCCCAGAAAGTTTATTGAGGGTTCACATAAGTCGCTTTACTCTTATAACGAGCCGATAGCCAGAATCATTCGCCTTTGTAACACATTCGCTCCGCAAATTAATTTTAATGTTAGCCTTTCTTGTTTTAAGTTAAGCCTTTTTGCACAGTTTAATTAAATATCAAAACATGATCATAGTCTGTAAGAAATTCTGGTTCGATGACTGAAATAAATAAATAAATAAATAAATAAATAAATTATGGTAAACGCATTGTGGCAGCAAAGGATGGCGAAGTCCTTGATAAGGATTTGGTTTCATTTTTCGGAATCGGTTAAAATCCGGTTACAGCGCCTTTCGAGAAGAGGAACTTGTACAATTTAATAATATAATTAACTGGCAAATATTTGATCTAAATTACCATCATACAAGTTGTATGTTTGTATTCTAAAATCATTGGGAAAAATGTCCTTTATTTTACGTTCGTTAATATGGTCACCGTATATATGACATGACTGTCACGTTATTATTGTCTGCATTTGTTTGGGGAGGTAATTTGATTTACATATTTATTTATTGCTAGTTTAGGAAATAATTACGATAACGTAGGACCGCTTTAGATATTCTGCCTTGTAGCACACAGATAGAAATGATTATAGAAAAATACTTTCAACATCAACATCAAAAGAAATGAGATTGACGAAACATCAGAAAAGAAGATATTTTGGACTAAGACTTACATATAAAATAAAGGTTAAATTAGCCTGCAAGTTCCCTAAACCAGGCCTTCCCAAAGTGGTTGACGCGGCACCCTGGGGTGCCGATAGTGGCTAGAGTATACTAGTGGTGCGGACAAATTCTTTAGACTTTCCATATACAACGCAAGCGGTTTGATCAAGCTTCAACATGGCGGCCAGAAAATCAAAAAATTTTTATTTTTATTAAAATTACCTTCAGCGGCTCGTCAAACCCCCTACACAACACAAATATGCTTGCAGCAAAGGGATAATGCGCTCTTAAGCGTAGTGCCCCAGTACGTTTTGTCAACGTAAAATTGAATCAGAAAATTTTCAGAATAGCCGAAAACGTACCCTTTTCACAACCGCTTTCGGTACTTTTGTAGACCTAATCCGCGTTTCATCCGCTTTTCTTCCCGTTTTCGGATTAATTTTCGGATTTTTTGCTGGCTGGGCTGTTCTCGTAACAAGCGCAGCAGCTTCGCGCACCTGTATATATTACCTATTCTTTGGAATTTCTAAATCACACTGTAAAAGAGCGAATCAATACGATTTTAGAGGCAGTCTTGTCGTGTTCGTGAGGTACCCATTCGCAATGCATATCGAAGAAGAACTAAGTACTTCAGACTTACGCCACTAGCGACAAAATTTTTAAAGCTGTCGACAAATTTGTACAGCACAATGGTTTGAAATGGAGCAAGTGTGCGGATATTTGCGGTGGTTGGAAAAACGAAAGGAGCGATGTCTAGGATGAAGCAAGATGCAGAAAACGCGACGAGAAGTCACTGTATGATCCCTCGGTATTCCCTGGCGACTAGGAAGATGCCGCCACTAGATTTAAAACCCGTATTGGATGACGCTGCGAAGATAACAGAGGCCTGCGAAATTAAAATACATCTCTGGTTTTTTCTAGCACGTCGAGATTTTTTTTATTGGTGACATATATATCTTAGTTTTTCTAGCAGTTTACATGAAAACTCCATAAATAAACAAAGTAATCAGAAAAACATATGTAACTTCGAAGTTAACGCTAAGAAAATTGAAATTGAAATAAGAAATTCCTATATAAAATTCGAAAAATTAAAATCATTTATCACTTAAATTGCTTTCGTGAAACTGGCTGTAAAAATTATTTTCTTAGCGTCAACGCGCATTACCAGCGTTAACTTGGAAGGTTTAGAAAAAACCATTGTCGAATATTTTCCCAACATTGACTCTGAGGATGGCTGGGTAACAAACCCGTTTTCATGTGGCCCGAAAAGTAAACCTACTGAGGTGACCAATTAAGCTTTTGAAAACCTTCTGGACATCAGTGATGACAGCACTTTGATTATTAAATACTACGAAGGGAGCCAAGAGAGTTCTGGATGCAAGTGTATGCAGAAAACACTGCAAGATTGCATTAAAAATGCTAGTGATTTTTAGGCCCTTATTATGAGTTGCAATAGATTTTCGATCTTCGCTGGTATATGGAGTATCGAATTTTCTGTCGAACAGAATTTTGCACCATCGGCGAAGTGTTAGAAAATCGTGAAAAATATATGATTTTGCATTCGTTTTTTTATGGCGGCTAGACACTAATTTTAAACAATTTTTATTAATTTCATGCAGTTCTAACGTTGTGAATATTAAACACAAGCTCGAAAGTGTGGTTTTACTTGTGAAAGAAATTCCCAATACTCAGTTGGCACGATCTCTGAGCAGAAATCGTAAGCTGTTGATAGTTTTAAAATATTTTAAATAGATTCACAAACGCCTCTTTAGACAGTCGGAAGTTTTTAATAAATCTGTAGACAAATTTTTTAAATGTATTTTATGTCAAAATATATTCGAAAGACTACACTTAAACCCTCATAAACATTTTCTACTCCTGGCCAGTTTACCAAGCTCTCATCCTCTGACGAATCGTTGAACCAGAACTCCGTTGTACTTATTTTTACTACGTTTTTATGAACTCGCTTTCTTTTTTATTTCATTTTAATTTGCACAAATTTACATACATATGTATTAGGACACTATTTAGTTTTGCTCGATTTGTAAACAAAACTTCTCAGCGGTGAAAAATATACTATTGTAAACCACCTAATGGAGCGAAATACACAATAGCGCTATTCTTCATCGAATGAGCGTCATAATACCAAATGAAAATTCGTTCGATCAGCACTTTCGACCGCAGTCGAATGCAACTTATAATAGGGGCCTTACTTTTACATTTCTATGTGAGACTGCATTTTCAACAAATGCTTACAAAAGCAAGTAATTTTTAAGCAAAAAAAAAACAGCCGATTTCAATTCCCATCTAAGAATTTAAGATTATCGTTAATCTGTTCATGATCCCATGATCCGATTTAAACCAAATTAGACCACCTGTCAGGTAACACCTTTCCTTTAAAAAAGAATTATAGTAGTCGGTTAACGTGGTCTAAAGTTATGCGGTAACATACATAGAAAAAATAATAAAAAAATATTCCGACGAATTAATAACCTGATCCTTTTTGTGAAGTCGGTGAAAAAAAAATACACCAGCAAGCTTTCAGCGTAATAATTTCAGTCCTCACATTAAAGCTAAAGGAGCATAAAGTTTGCATTGTGTTTTCTTGTTTTCGTAGACATTTGAAGAGTAGGGGTGCGCGAAATTTTTTTAGCACAACAAGAATGTCGAGGTGAAAAAAGTTTGGGAACGCCTGCATTAGATAATCTGAACGCATCCTTTTCATTTCCTATCTAGTACGGAATTCATAGAAAATAATGGCGCTAGAAAAACCAAGTAAATTGTTTTGCGAAAAAATGTAATTAAATATTAATAAGCTCATACCTAATAATTTCATTATATTCTGTTTCTTTATAACACGAAAAGAAACAGATTTGTGGTATACGTTTAGGCGTCTTTATTTACGTATTGAATGTATGTGAATGTGTGCGCGTGCATAGAGAAAACTTATTTCGTTTAAGAATTTAACGAAGAAATGAATGCATGAGAAATTCTCTAGGAATTTCATTTGATATTATACATATGTGTGAAGTACATTATATATATATGATATATGATATACATGATATATAATATACATAATAATATACACATACATTCATTATGTAAATAAAGACGCCTAAACGTATACCACAAATCTGTTTCTTTTCGTGTTGTATCTTTCAAGCATTTGTGCAAAGAAGTAATGTCGCAAAACTCATAAACTTCAATGGACAATATCTCAGGTTTAAAACAAGATATCTCAACAGCATTATCAAGGGGAAATATTTTACTTTCAAATGATTTATTAAATTTTCTAAAAAGCGAACTATTCTTGATGAAAATACATGACGAATATAGCAAAAAGTCGGGGTTTTCGCATGTTTAGGCTAAAATATCTTGAAAACCTGAGCCAATCGAGAAAAACTGATTCTGGATTCAGATTCAGCGTATCAAAAACCTTTGGAAAAGTGTAAGCTGATCCCAGGGTCTGAAAAATGTCGGCCTGTGTTATCTTCTAGATCTGGACTGAATAATAAAGAAAAACGCCTACGGTCAATCAATAGAAAAAACGCGTGATCCACAAAAAGTGTGGCCAGACATGAAGTTTTAGTTGGAGCGGTTATAATTTTAATTATGAGTTTATTGCTCATTTGTATAATTTTGAATATAACTTTATTTCACTTCTGCACTGGAAATAACTTCATATGGTTTTATTTCCAAAACGTCATACGGTTTCATTTCCAAAACAAAATGGAAATAAGACCATTTGGCCTTATTACGTATGGTGTTATTGCACCCCACCAAAATACCCATAAAGAAACTAAGTAAATCTGATAAACCTATTTAATTACGAAGTTAACGCTAGTAAGAAAATTTATAAACGTTATTTTCTCGAAGATTTACGTGATGGAATTTATATTACAATTTTTTTTTTTGGTAGCGTTATACCCAATAACAACCCCAATCACTAATTATTTTTAAGGGAAAACCACACATGCCTGTGTAATGAGAGACCCGATAACATGCTTATCTTGGAATTTTTAAGGATTTAAAATAAAGTAATAGTAATACGCGGTAAAACAATGAAAAATGAAAATTTCTCGGAAAATTTACTTAACGGAAATTTTATATAATATTTTATTTTTTGTAGCTTATTACACTGTGGAACAAAAATTAACTTTTAAAAAACGTAGGCAGTTTGATAGCTATTGACCACACGAACAATGCCTCATACTTAGTTTTACTAGATCAGCTCCCGAGAAAAAAATTCATGATCCAAAATCTGAGTATAGGGGCCAAATTTTTTTCTCCAAATTTTGAAAATTCTTATTAGTCAAAAATATATGCCATTCTTTTAAGAAGAAAGCTGTAAATTAGGAAGGCAATAGAAAGTTCTTATCTCTAATTAAAAAAAATTTATTTCAATTCCTACCAAAAATGTTCAACTCTTCTCTCTTTCTTCTTCTTCTTATTTGGCGCTGTAACCGCCTAAGCGATTTTGGACCAAGTTCAACAAAGCACGGCAGTCGTTTCTTTTCTGTACCAACTGACACCAATTGGAAATGCCTACTCAATCCAAAGTAGCAAATGTTGGCAAGAGTGATTCTGCGTTGGATTTCCATGCTGACATTATTATCAGTGTTAATGCTGGTTCCCAAGTAAACACAATTCTCTACTTTCTCGAAGTTATAACTGTCCGACTGTTCGTCTTGTCATCGTTTACCACCAGACAAATTCGCTTCGCTTGCTTATCCAACTTGGAAAAGGCAGAACAGACTTCGCGGTTTTTGTTACCGATGATGTCAATGTGATCGGCATAAGCCAGCAATTGTACGCTCTTGTAGTAAATTGTTCCTGAGCGGTTCAGATCTGCAGCTCTTATTATCTTCTCCAACATCAGATTTAAGAAGGCACATGAAAGGGAGTGGCCGTATAAAACGCCGTTTGGCGGCGAACGGCTCGGAGAGGTCCTTCCCAATTCTGACGGAGCTGGTGGTGTTGCTCAACGTCATTTTACACAGCCGTATCAGTTTGGTGGGGATGCCAAATTCAGACATAGCGGCGTATAGGCAACTCCTTTTAGTGCTGTCGAAAGCGGCTTTGAAATCGACAAATAAATGGTGAGTGGCGATCCTTTTCTCGCGCGTCTTTTCCAAGATTTGGCGTATTGTGAATACCTGGTCAATGGTGGATTTTCCAGGCCTAAAGCCACACTGATAAGGCCCAATCAGTTCACTGACGGTGGGCTTCAGTCTTTCACACAATACGCTCGATAAGACCTTGTAATCTATGCTTAGAAGGCTGATCCCGCGGTAGTTGGCGCGAATGGCGGGGTCGCCTTTTTTGTGGATTGGGCAGAGCACACTTAAATTCCAGTCTTCTTTCTTTGGGTACTATATATTGTACAGATTGCTAAATACACACATTTTATCATAACTAGGCGGTGTCGTCTTTATTTCCAGATTTGTTTAAAAATCAAGGTTTCTGCTAAACGATGGCTTCTTATGTTATTTTCGTAAATTTAGCTCCACTTACTTCTGAAATGTAGCATGTGTTGAATTTCTCACAAACACCGTTACGTGAGAGGTACTGCGGCTTACATCTAATTTTGTTTCGAACTTTTACCATGAAAATGGGAAAATTTGGAAAACCGCATAGACCGTACAAAAATCTATTGAAATCATAGTTTTCGAATTATTTTAGCCATTTACGGTCTGTTTCCCAACTATTTGAAAATTAGCTTGTTTTGCACCGCTCAACGCGCGTGTGACATTTGACGTTAATCGCCACATATGTGTTTTTAAGATGCTTTTTTAATAGAAGCTTAATAAAAATATAAAATTTTCCACTGGAAACTTATTATTTTTTAACACAAAGTTAGATTGCCTACCTCGACTTATGTTACTTTACTTATGAGCACAGATGAAAAACAGATTATGGTAACATGTGAAATACTGAAAAAATCTGGATTTTCTATTGGTTTTGTTTGGTTTAAGGGATGCATTTTTATTTTTACTTTTTTTGTTCGTTACCTTTGTTCGCTTTGTGTGTGGAGTAACTTGAATAAACCATTTACAAAAACTTCCAATGTAGAGAGTTGTTTTAATTTTCAACAAAATTTAATAGTACAGAGGGCGTACCAGACCTGCACATATTAGCTTGGAGAGTTTTGCAACGTAAAAGTGGAAGGCCCCATACAGCGTTGCTGAGATCACACGTATACTAGTGGGATTCATGAAACGTCGCAAAGTTGGTGCAAATGTCGCATTTGTAGCAAAATGTGCCACCTTGCGACACAGCTGATTACTTTTGTATGGAAACTTTCTTGCGACGAAATTGCGATATTGCCTGCAAAAATCGCGACTACTCCATGCATGCGTGTAAAAAGTACTCCCTAAGGACCAAGGAGTACTCCAAAATTAACCACAATTCATATAAAAAATATGGTCCAATTAACATTGCGATGTCCTAGGGCAGGACCATATACTCCATCCCCGCATTACATCAGAGCAGCACAAAACTACTCCAATATATTAACAATGGCATTGTTGCTATATTTTTTCGTTTGTACACGCTTTTGTTCTTCACTTCTCAAATACTTTTTCGAAATTAATAAAAACCAAGACAAAAATTAAAAATTACATGTTGCCTCTGACGGCATTAGAACCCGAACATGCTGGGAGCATCTCTACACGTTCAGCTACAGCCAGACATGCAAATGTGCTTTCAAATGCTCAACTTCAATCACGTTTCGTTAAAACACGAGCAGTGATCGGATAACAAACAATGAGCTAGCGCAGAGACACCAATTGGTCCACTACAGCATGACAGAGGAACACTTTTGTAAGTACTCCAACTTACCACAAATAGACTACATGATCCAACGTTTTTTGCAGGGAGTATTTGGGCTGGCAATCACTGCAAAGTAAAAGTCGCGAAAAACATGTTTTTTTATTGTCTTCAAATACTTCAAGACAAATAATATCAGTTAAGACTGCTTCGAAATATAATTGCAAAAACTTTTCTTTTTCCTGTAAGGCGCGGAATTTTTAAAATGTTTTACATTTGCTATCCGGAGTTGCGATAGGTCGCTCACACAACTCTGTTCGCAACATTGCCATTTCGCCAAAAATGCCACTTTGCGACGTTTTGTGTATCACACTATGTATGAGCTAATTCCTTTTTTGCGCATTCAGCAAAGCAAATCAAAGCAATAAGATGGCGTTGCAACCAAAGTTGCCAGAACTTTTTGGACGAACCGGCTAAATTGGCAAATAAAACCGGCTAAAAACGGCTAAAATATTTCAACTAAATTTCACATGTTTTATTTAAATAAATCACGAGTAAAAAGACTATTTCTTGGAGAGATGTTACAAATTCGAGCCGGAAAAAATTTTGCCAGCAAGAGTTTGCAATTAGGAAAAACATATGATTGTGGCGCATGGTTGGATTTCTTGTCGACGATAATTTGAATAAACAAGTTCGTTAAATTTAAAAATTTACAAACTGGAGCGATTTTAAAATGAAAAATGTAAGTTAATACTTGTTTACTTAATTAATTTAGTTAATTCCAATGATTTGAAAGGTACTCGGCCAAAAAAAAACTGTA
This sequence comes from Rhagoletis pomonella, assembly GCF_013731165.1. Taxonomy (NCBI): domain Eukaryota; kingdom Metazoa; phylum Arthropoda; class Insecta; order Diptera; family Tephritidae; genus Rhagoletis; species Rhagoletis pomonella. The sequence goes on along the minus strand of NW_023458570.1, from coordinate 3,807,094 downwards.
TTCTTAATCGGAATGCAATCTCAACCTGAGTCTATATAGTAAACCCGACAAAGAAATTGAAACGTATGTTGAAGAAAGTCGGACTAACAAGATATATACACGTAGATCCTGTTTTTTGCCTCTCTGAAAAAATTTTAAAAATTCTATACAAATTTCTTTTGTTTGAAATGCAACCGTGGATACTAGCTGGCAGAAAAACTTCCAAATTTGCGTTCGTACAGAGAATTGCAAGTTTCTCTACATGAGAGAGAATTTGGGAGAATTTTTTCTAACTATCTGATATTTTGAGTTGTTGTTGTTGTTGTAGCGGCTACTAAGCCCCGTTCGGGGTGGTTCATCCATCAACGTTGTCGTCAATTTCAGCTAGGGCGAGGCCCAGGAAGTGTGCTACTTCCACAGGGGCTGTCCATAGGGACAGGGTCGTTAGCTGAGAGGGGTTCTCAGGGCATGTGAAGAGGTGCCGGGAGTCATGTGGCGACTCTCCACATGCCGGGCATTGGTTGGGCACATCTTCGTTGATTCTGCTCAAGTAACTATTGAGCCTGCTGCTGTTGGGCTATTGTAGTGCGGGTCTCCCGAGGCAGACAAAGTTCTGTCCCGTCCACGTCCGGTGGTTGTGTACCTAGAATGGCATTCACAGGGCGGGAGTCTACATAACTTGAGACTGATTCCCTGTGAATGCCGTTCAGGGCCTGTCGCTAGGTCGACGGTTCCAGATTTTCAGACTGACCGATTCTCAATACACTCAAATAGAAACCAATACACATAAAAAATGCTGTAAAAATTTCCCTTGAATTTTAAGGCAGTAAAACAACGACCGAGGCCATATGTTGACAAGGGATGCAAAATCACAGTTACACAAAAGAACTGGTCAGATTTTTCAGAAATCCCTTCAATTCTGATGTAAAATATGATGCCAAAATACTGCAGATCTCCCATTTAGATGGCCGGTCATATGACCGGCAGATGTCTCGTAGGATTCCCAAAGAGTTTTGCTTTACATAGAAATTTGTGCTCTTTTATTTTCGTTTTGACTCACTTCAGTGTTGGTTCCTTTAATTCAAGTTGGCATTCGGTTTTTGGAATTTAAATAAGTTCTCAGCAAAAAAGTTTGTTTAAAAAGAATACATATGTGTATATAGTGCTTGAAAATATCAATTTTTCCCTTACCTTAAACCTTTGGGAGTGGGCAAAAATGAAGTTTTGTAATTTAGGCAGAATTGAATATGCGCTATCTGGGAAGACAATATCTACATGTAATATGTATTCTGCTTGTTGGCACTATATCCAATCTTAAGAGTTTTAACCGTGAATTTCTTATTTTCTAAGTTTGCGAATAAAACTTCACACTTCACAACATTTTATGAAGAAAACCCCTTCTTCGTTTAAAATAACAATAAGCGAAATCGGCCCAATTTCATAAAATCGTGCCTGACATGAAAATTTTCTCCACGATTAGGCTAGTAGCCATTTCTAACAGATTTTGGGTCGCTTAGTCAAAAATGGAAACATATATACATATTTGAAATTCAAGAAAATAAGGCAAATAGCAAAAACGGCTAATTTTTTTCTGCAAAACGGCTAACAAATCGGCTGCCGGCTAAATCGAAATTTCTCCGGCTGTTTGCTATCGCAACCGGCTAAATCTAGCCGGAAAACGGCTAAAATGGCAACACTGGTTGCAACACACACATTGCAATATGTTATAGCGTGAGGCTAGTAAACCGTAAGAGTAGTGGGTTTCCTTGATTTGTTGACATCAGGCGGCTGGTCAACAAACATTTCATATGCTATTCTGCAGCTTTTTAATCTCTAGCCAAATAATTTATTTAAATTTTCGGAGCTTTTGGTTGGACTGCTAATGGTACGACAAACAATTCATGTCTTCCTCGGTTCGTTTACTTTTATGACAAATATTCACGCCATTTGCGCTGAATAGTTAACCGACCACAATGATACGACGTCATGGGAGGTAAATATCAAATCGAATAGGTGTGGAGTAGTGGGATATACTTATGTAAACTGCATGTGTGTTTGTAATGGCATTTTGACGCAAGTAATTATAATCACCGCCGTAAATACGTATTTAGGTAAGTACAAAGATAGTAGAGCGGCACTCTAGATTTTATGGATAAATATGTACCACACCACTCTGTAAGCAAATAACACATACAATATTTTTTTTTGTAAACGAGCGACAAAAGAACGCTAAACTTGGGCAAAATTTCCTATTAGCTACTTAAGCAACCCTGTTGTTAGCTGGCAAGAAACCTGTGATTAGTTTAACGGGATTTAGATACAAAAATCAATTTAAATGAGTAATTATGCGAGATATTTGCGTAATACAATTACTTATTTAAAATATAAGTCACGCATATAAGGAAACAAAAATTTCCCTCTCCACTTTCCGATTAACAATTAACAATAGAGCAGTTTTTATACCCTTCATGAGCATGAAATGGTATTATAACTTTGGTCCGATGTTTGTAAGTACCAGAATATAAATTAAAATGTATACTTATATGATCAGAACGTCGAGCTGAGTCGATTTAGCCATGTCCGTCTGTTTGTATGCAATCTAGTCTCTCAGTTTTCGAGATATCCGGATAAAATTTGGTAGGTGGGTGTATTTTTATAATATATTAATCATTTGTCGGAACCGGAAGAATCGGACCACTATAACATATAGCTCCCATACAACTGATTGTTCAGATATGAGATTTTTCGTTATAACTTCTCCATTTATGCAGCTAGAAACATTATCAACAGAATACTTACAGTGAAAATTACAAAGATCGGGTCACTATAACCTATAGCTCCCATACAACTGATTGTTCAGATATGAGATTTTTCGTTATACCTCCTCCATTTATGTAGCTAGAACCATGAAATTTCGCGCTGTTTTCACTCATTATCAACAGAAGACTTACAGTGAAAATAACAAGGATCGGGTGACACTAACATATATGTATCTTCCATACATCTGATTGTTCAGATATAGGATTTTACTGTAAAACTCCTTTATTTGAACAGCTAAAACCGCTAAATTTTGTAATATATTTTATAAATAATAATACAAAGTCTACTGAGAAAATCGTGAAAATCTATGCTGTATAAGCTTTATCTCCTATACCACTGATTGTTCAGATACCAGTTTTTGCGATATATCTCCTTTATGTAGGAAACTAAACCCAATAAATTGTGTTACCGGTTTACATATCGATCACATAGCAGTGAAAATCACTTAGATTGGTGCTATATAAGGTATATCTTCCATACCTCTAAATTGTTTAGATGCGATTTTTTATATAAGTATGTAACTCCTCTATCGATGCATGCAGATGTATTCAAAAGCAGTAATCTGTCAAAGTAAAATTTGCAGATGTTCATGAAAGGTATGAAGCCTTCGGCATAGCCGAAGATAGCGCTGCTCTTACTTGTTTTCACTTAACAACACTACCTTTCAGGTCGCGTATTTCTTAACCGACCTGGCTGAACTCGGATAAATAGCCGAGTTTGTGTTGCTTTATGTTCTTTTGTAGCTCGGTTGCAAAAGAATGCACCTATTGTATATAAGTAGAATGGTAAACATTCCTCCCTCGTTCATCTGTAATTATAGAATCATCTATAACCGATAACACTTCGCTGCCCTACTTAGTTTTGTCGACTATTTTTGCGAAGAAGAGGAAAAATGTCGATATTGAAAGAACACAAAAATAGACGTTAGCAAGGAAGAGAGGTCTGTAAAAATATTTTTAATAAAATATTTTTGATTTGCTTAATTTAGCAGAAAAAATTTATCACAGTGGCGCAGAGAAGAAATTGAACTTCTCTTTGAGTAGTGAGAAAAACAAGCACAATAAATTTGACAGCTAATAATCCGAGATTTCACTAAATATATATATGTAAACGGGGCGAATAACAAACGAGCTTTGAATGGGATTATATTTATATGTAAACGGATTTTATGTATTTTTTGTATGGATACTTAAGTACATACGTACATAGTAGATAAGTGCATATGTACGTAATAGTGTGCGCCACTTGTCCTTTGTAGCTCGGTCGTGTCGTTGATGCGTGCTAAAGATTAATGGTGCGGCTAAAGTGCGGCACGTAAAAGTGGTTAAAATGTTGAATGTGGCACTGAACAAAGGAAAACGAGCCAGAGGTAGAGGTATAAGGCGCGCGCAAACCACAGGACACAAACCGAATACGCTTACCTACATACCTATATGTATATACATATATGTGTATGTGTGTATAGCTACCAATATGGTGGCCTTGCAGCCACAAAAAACTGATAACTACTTTTTGTAATGGAAATCTTAGAGAGTTTGCTTTTTTTTGCCTATGAGAAAAGAATAAACAAAACATGCTAACGTGAAAGTTCATGAGTCCACTATCTTATTCGAAATTTATTTGATTAATTTTAATCAATTTATAGAACCCACTTCCATTATAACATACAAATTTATTTCTGAAGAATAATTACACAGTTCGACAAATTTTGCCTTTTTTTCTGCCACCGTAGTAAAACACATCCAACGGAGAATTACTCTTGCCAACAAGTGCTACTTTGGGCTGAGTAGGCAATTGAGAAGTAAAGTCCTCTCTCGTCGTACAAAGATCACACTCTATAAGTCACTCATCATGCCTGTGCTGGTGTATGGCGCGGAAGCATGGACAATGAAAGCATCTGATGAGGCGGCTCTTGGAGTTTTCGAGAGAAAGATTCTGCGAAAGATTTACGGACCTTTACGCGTTGGATGGCGAATATCGCAGACGATTTAACGATGAGCTGTATGAGCTTTACAACGATATAGACATAGTGCAGCGAATTAAAATTCAGCGGCTCCGCTGGCTTGGCCATGTCGTTCGGATGGACAGAAACGCTCCTGCTCTGAAAATATTCAACGCGGGCCGCGATGCTGGTAACAGAGGAAGAGGAAGGCCTCCTCTGCGTTGGAAAGACCAGGTGGAGAAGGACTTGGCTTCACTTGGCTATTCAATTGGCGTCAGTTAGCACAGAAGAGAAATGACTGGCGTGCTGTTTTGGACTCGGCCAAAATCGCTTAGGCGGTTACAGCGCCAATTAAGAAGAAGAAGAAGTAAAACACATCGTTTCTTGTAGACTTTCTGGAGCTGAATCCAAATATGGCCGCACAATTGCTCTAGCACGTCAGGATTTTGAGATATCTTAACCTCAAAGTGCCAAAAACACGGATTTTGCCGATATTTGAGGTTATATTATGAGAACGCCAAATTTTGTTGTTCATTTCTACTAAGGGTATTATATAGTAATACTTCGCCTTTAAAATTCATTTTCGTTTGTTGCGATTCGATATTTCTTTCTCGAGATAAACCACTTTTAATGTGTAGTAAAAGGTTTTTGCCAAACCTCCGAGTGTATTTCTGCCATGAAAAACAGCTTCTCATAAAAATACCATCGCCGTTCGGAGTCGGCGTAAAACTGTAGGTCCCTCCGCTTTGTGTGACAACATCAAGGCGCACGCCACAAATCGGAGAAGAAGCTCGGCAAACACTAACATATGTGTAAGCGCCAATCTATTATAATGTGTAGTATATACTTGGGTACTACTTCGTAAGCATGAGTGATCATACCTACTATCGAAGTACTGCGCATTAAAACTGGTATATGTCGAGAAAGCAAAATCGAATCGCAACAAACGAAAATGAATTTTAAAGAGGAAGAGTAGTACTAAATGATGCCGTAAGTAGAAATGAGCACAAAAAGTTGTTGATCTCATAATATAACCTCAAATATCGGCAAAAATCGTATTTTTAGCACTTTGAGGTTAGGATCTCTCAAATTTCTGACGTGCTAGAGCAATTCTGCGGCCAGATTCTGACTCAGCACTAGGAAATCTACCAGGTGATAAACACACACAGTTATTTCAAAAAAAAAATCACCCTAATTATTTTGGAAGTTATAGCTATTAACGTTTTTCGAAATTGTTTAGATTTTATTTGTTTTCTCGCGATTGGTAATTCCTATTCTGCTCATTTTTTAAACAGTTAAGAATGATGATGTTTTCTTCCCAATTTACTTTTTTATTTTGTCATAAATTTTTTTTATAAAAGTTATTAATTTTTTTTTAAATATTACTGACATCTCAATGACTTTAAAATCGCGTTTTGGGCTAAAGTTATTGTACGTTCTAATAGCAATTATTTGCAGAAAAAAAATTTTCCGGAATGCACGCTTTTCTCCTGACGCCCAATGCATTTCGTATGGATGGAAAACGATGAAATGAGTATGGCAAGCCCGTTAGACTCGCTGTCAATCGATACTTGTTGAAAAACTCATGCGAAGTACATATCTGTGGAGTTTTGACAAAACCACTTCCTTCGAGTGAGGTCATATTCTCTACAAAACTGTAACTCATTGAGTTGTCGAATAATTTTTTTATGATCAGTCATTAATAGGTGTAGTTCAAGCTATATTTAAATGCAAGTTCCTTATAGTTTACTCTAAATTTCAACCTATAGAAAACACAGAGGCTGTTTTGTCAAAAGTCTACAGATACCTATGTATCTACGGTAAACGTTTTCCATACAAAATACATAGGGCGCCAAGAGAAAATCGTGAATAACACTCGTCTCGATGCATTCCGACAAGTTTTTTCTGCAAATAATTGTTAATAAAAAGAACGTACAATAATATTAGCCAAAAATGCGATTTTAAAGAAATTTTATAAAAAAAATTTAATTACTTTTATAAAAAAATGTATGACAAAAAAATCAAAATGGGAAGAAAACCTCATCATTCTTACCTGTTTAAAAAATGACCAGAATTGGTATTACCAATCGCGAGAAAACAAATAAAATGTAAACAATCTCGAAAAAAGTGAATAGTTAAATAATAGTTAAATAAATTGTAAACGATTTCGAAAATGTCAAATGTCTTTTATCGTTTGGAAGAATAAATAGATAATTGCATAGATAGTGGCCCCGTTCACAAATTTTTACTCAATAGAGTGTGTGTTTATATATGAAACTGAGACACGAAATAGACTTGAAAGGAAAAAGGAGAATCAAACAATGTATTATGACCGCGGATCAAAATTGTTGCCAATCTTGAATGTTGGAGATAAAGCTGTCTTCAAGAAAAATGGAAGGGAATGGAGTTATGGAAATGTCAATGGCCGATCATATGTAATTACGGACAACTTCGAAAACTATTTAGGAGGAACAGAAGATTCACAGTAAAAAGTAATAATAATCCTTTTGATGCAAGTGAGTTATTGATTGAAGGTAGGCATAATCGGTTATTAGGAAATGAGGGCGTTGATAACAGCACTAATAATAGTAATAATTTTAGCGATGACGAATGACCTAATTTTGAAAATTGCAAGAATGTATCAATTAATGACAATAACATAAACAATTAATCATATCTTATATTTAAAAATAAGTGCACGTTTTTGGTGTGACCTCATAACTTGAGAACGGCTTCACCGAATTCAACCAAATTTATGTGGCATATTCGATCTATCATGCAGATGGTTTATGCGAAGTTTGCTCGAATTCGGAAAAGGGGGCGTGGCACCACCCATACTAACTAAAATATAAAAATAAGTGAACGTTTTTGGTGTGATCATATAACTTGAGAACGGCTTCACCGAATTCAACCAAATTTATGCGGCATATTCGTGCTATCATGCAGATGGTTTACGTGAAGTTTGCTTGAATTCGGAAAAGGGGGCGTGGCGCCTCTATTTTATATATAAAAATTAGTGAGTTAGCTTATAACTTGAGAACGGCTTCACCGAATTCAACGAAATTTAAATAGTTAATTCGGGCCATCATGCAGATATTTTATGTGGAGTTTGCCCAAATTTGGAAAAGGGGGCGTGGCATAGGTATCTTATGTATAAAAATAAGTACACGTTTTTGGTGTGAGCTTATAACTTGAGAACGGCTTCACCGAATTCAACCAAATTTATACGACATATTCAGGCTATCATGCAGATGGTTTATGTGAAGTTTGCCCGAATTCGTAAAAGGGGGTTTGGCACCTCCCATATTAACTAAAATTTGTATGATGTATATCTCTTGAAATATTTGTAGTAGATTACTGGAAATTGGTATAGAGACATATTAAATAATTCCATACTCATGGAGAAAAATGTGCGGTATTGGGAAAGGGGGGCGTGGTACCTCCCATCTTAAATAAAAAAATAAGTGCACGAATTCTACCAAATTTAAACGGTATATTCGGACTATCATTCAGATGGGTTATGTGAGGTGGTCCCGAAGTCGGTTCAGCGGTTCATGATATATGACAGTTTATGTCTGTCACATGAACCACGTATATGGTACAACAGCACATACATGAAAAATCGAAAACATAGTGAAAAATTGTTGCTATAATGTGGTGTGTTTATTTTTTCTTCGGATAAATTAAGTCAAGTATAAACATGGCTGCAAGTTTTCCAATAGGGATTTTGTAGAGCCAATGGAATGAAAGTCACCACAACACAACATATCTGTCATTTCATGGTATTATTGAAAAGGTGGTGTACATTGATATTCGGTCTTTCTATCGTGGACTTTGGAGAATCAACACGTGTGTTTAATATAGTTCTTAATTCATATTTCATTTTATTTTTTTTCGTCAATTTCAATATTTTTGCACAAATTTGTTGCAGCGTTTCGTACGAAAAGTTTGAGTACACTGGGAATTTTCCATGCAGGTATTTCTCCTCATTGATTTATAGTGAACAAAACCATTGTGGAAAATTGTGGCTGTGTTGTGTTCTTTGGCTTCGAATGAAGTTTTTTCAAGTGCTCTTTTACTGTCGATTGTGAATTTCATTTGATTATTTTAAAAAAAGTGCGTTTACCATACGATTTATCGAATTCGTACCTATGCATTGAGTTTTTCGTTCCCAAATGAATAAAATGCCATGATCCAGTCGTTCAAATATAGGCCGACATACGCGTCTTGCGAACATGATGTTATCGCAAAGAAGATCGCAAAATGTTGAGGAGCACTCCCAACAAAAGGAAGTACGGCGTGCAGGATTTTTCATTAATTTTTCAATATTTGGTGTAGAGAAGCACACCGGGGTACCGCTAGTAATAATATAAATGGTAATAGTTGTGACCCAAATCAAAGCCAAAGCGGAGGTGATGGTTGCTAAAATAATTTATATCAAACACGGAGTGGGCGTGTCGTTAAAACACCAACGCGTTATGGCTTTGATTAAAAAAAAACATGTGACAGCAGCCTTAACAGTAATGGTTGTGTAGAAGTAAGTAAATACCCTTACTGTGTACTAGTTTTTAAGATTATCGATTATTTTATATTATAACTAATTTCGTTGTAAAACCTAAAAGAGTAAAAAACTCCGTATACGAGCGAACTCTTTGTACCATTATTATTACAAAAACATTACATACATAGTACATACCGATGGCTGAGTGGAAGATCGACCTATCTCGGCAGCCAGTTCAAAAACGCCCTATCTCAGAAAACTTTTCAAGAACGCCCTACTTCAGAATTTGATTGAAAAACGCCTTATTTCAGAATTTTATTGAAAAACACCCTATCTCAGAATTCCGTTCAAAAACGCCCTATCTCAAACGAAAATACAATGAAAATAAGCCGAGATAGAGAAATATTTTTCATATAAAATTTTTTTATATATTTTTTTTTTTATGAAGGTACAGTTCACTCTATTGGCCTAATTAACAGAGCTGGGTCCTAATGATTCCTTTAGGAATTAAATTACTCCCAATTACAAATTACAAGGAATTGTAATTAGGAATCAATTTCAAATGTAATTGTTTTTTTTTTTAATTCCATTACAAGGAATTTCATATTGTAATTGGAATAAATTTCGTGCTAGTAATGTAATTTTTTTCAATTCCTTTGAGAGGAATTGAAAATGTAATAAATTTTTTTTTTCAATTCCTTTACCTGGAATTGCAAGAGTACTTTACTTTTTTCAATTACTCAAAGAAATTGTAAAAGTAATCGAGAAACTGAAAGTTCATTCACGAATGTAAAATGTGGAATTTTTGTTGTGGTCAAAGATTAAAATCGAAAGCACACATTGGGCATCTTCTATTTATATCTATATATAAAGAGTAGAGGCCGCAAAAGTCGAGAACGGCTGAACTGATTTGAATTTTTTTTTTAATTGTTCGGTATAATACCGGAATCATTAACGATACAAAAATTTGGAGGGCTGCCTCTTGTTTGAAAATTTTAAATTTTAATTAAACTGATAAAATAAATGAACTATTGCAATGCCGGTTTCAAATTTAAGAAGTTTAAAAAAGATAACCATTGGAGTGTTGCAACCTATTTGAAAATTTTAACTCAGTTAAATTGATAACATAAAGGAAATATTGCAAAGTATAGTGGGTGTCAAACTTACTTACAGTATGGGTACAAAACGGAAGTTATTTGAGAAATCTTGATTTGGAAATATTTTCAATAGGATTATCAACTATCTTAAAGTAATATTACGTTCTCATTGAGCCACAAACAGATCCGTAACCTACTACCCAAAATTTATTTTACGTATCTCGGCGTTTTTTGTGTAATTTTAGCGTCCTTACAGTGCTATCATCAAAATTTAGCCATAGCAATACACTTTGTTTACAAAACTCTTAGGAGGTAGGATCTCCAGTCCGACACGGCTCGTAATTCAAGCGGACTATATCCTCATTTGTAACAAAGGATACCAGTAAGAGTACTTCAAAGGCCTCAGAAGGCACGCCATTTTGGGTAGCATTAAGGGTACCAGAATATACTCAATTAAGTCAGTGAATTTTTATAGATACGCAGGGATTAGTCCAAGAGAACAGCAGTGCCAAAGGCAGCAACAGTCCGGACGGTTCTTCACCGAAAGGCGAGCATGAAAGTATTCGGGCGGGTTATGCCTGCTTCGACATTTACGGGTCTCATCTGACGCGAAGCTCGTTCGAGGTAGGATCTGGAAAATTTAACGGTTACCCTATAAACTGAACAGCTATAGTTTAAGTTATTCAGCTTTCTTAAAGTCCAATTAATAATACTACTTAGGTATAAGTTATTTATTCAAGGCAGTTAGCAACCAAGAAATTTTACAAAGCTATTGCAATTCAACAGTAAAAAAGAAATTTTATACATTTTTCGATTACTTTTTAAATTACTTTGAGGAATGGTATTCGAAAAAAATCAATTACATTTTCAATTCCTTTTAAAGGAATTGGAAAAACAATTACATTACTAGCACGTAATTTATTCCAATTACAATATGAAATTCCTTGTAATGGAATTAAAAAAAAACAGATCCATTTGAAATTACTTCAAGGAATTGAGAAAGTAATCGATTCCTTTGCTGTGAACTGAAGGAATTGATTCCTAATTACAATTACTGAGGAACAGTGGCGTAGCCCCCCCTTCGTCATTGAACTACAATTACATATTTACTTTTGAATTAATAACACAATACTATTTTATCCTTCTGATTTAAAATTTTTTTATTTCCGACGGATGACAAATTATATTTTAATGAATATATGAGTAGTCCACTTGCAAACAGCGTTATGTGATTTTATAAAAGTAAGCCATAAATTAACAAAAAAGTACGACAACAAGTAACATCCGAACTGTATCTTTTTTTATTACCTGAAAATTTGGATAAATAAGAGCCTAGTACCATTAAAAAAATAAAATTGCAGTATGGTAGATTTACAAATTTTATATTTAAAAATTTAATATTGTAAGTTTTGAAGCAGTAACTTTTACATAGCTAGCTTTTTATAGTTTTCGCGTTCTCTCCTCTAGGAAGATTGGTTTGCTTCTTTTTTGCGACCTCTTCCACTAGGCACCGAAACTACCGCGTTTGCTTGCAGTTTTCTAAATTCATACGAAGAGAAGACTTTTAAAAGTGTATAAATAAGTATTATAGCGACTTTTGCAACAGTAGTTAACATTTCATCCTATTTTTTTTTCAGAAAATTTGCATAGCGCACTTTGCAAGGGGACTACTCAATTGTTGAATATGCTATCTTATTTGTCCCTTCTTTTTATACAATTAAGGACCGGCTGAATGGTTTAACGATGTTAGCGGTACATAATGATGTGCCGATTACAACACAAGAAGTAATTGAAAAAATGTGTGTTAAGCAACGAAGATTAAAAATCTCTTTATAAGTGATAAGATTTTGTAGACTTGTACATAAATAAATGTAAATAGATACGCGTAAATATATAAATATGCAGATATATTCAATGTGTAAAAACTGAAGTGTATACTAACGAAACTTCTACAAAACAAAACTGGACTACTAATTAAAATGGTGTAGTAATTTAATTTTTTAAATTTAAATAAAGCATGAATTCCCCATGGAATAACCGAGTAGACAAAAAATATATAACGCTAAAAATGGCACATACATACATATATGAAGGAGCGCCCACAGGCGACGCCTCTAGCCATTGTGTATCACAACTTTAAGTTATCGATGCAAATTTTTTTTTATTTTAAATTTGGTATAAATTTTTAGCATCGTTGTGCAGTTCGCTGGTATGTATGTATATCGTTTTTGCGGGCTGCAGGGGAGTCGTTTTTGCGACCTGCCGGCGAACTGTGCTTTTCATCCAACGGCGAGTCGGAAACGACGTCGAGTGGCAAATTGGGTTACTAGTAGATAGGCAGCCGAATGTCAGAAAATAAAGCGAGAAAACTGTTTTATTACTTCACCTGTTTATTGAGCCATGGTCTTAATCTACCTCGTTGGAGAAGTTCGCGTTAAATATTTAATACCATGTCATCGGATCTGTGTCGTTCGTTCTGTTGTCAAACATGCCAAGTTAATGGGATGGACCTTTAGATGTACAATCAGTGTTGCTACAGACGAATTTTTTCTTACCAAAAACTAGCAAACATTTTTGTTATCAATGTTAAGGTTATTAAAAATGTAGATTACATAACATTTAGTAAAACTAAAACACAGCTTTTACAATATAAACCCATTAACTGCGTATAGTAATTTATTCTACTGTACTGACTTATACAAAACTATGTCTCTTTACACATACGTACAGGGTTCGGAGTTCTTCCTGGAAGAAGTTCTGAATCTCTGTGATTGTCTTATTCCCTCTGACTTCCACTAGTAGGTAGCTATTTGAGATTCTTCCTAGCACGTAAGTAGTTCTGCAGTGTATCCTTTAGATGAACCGCAGAACGGTTAGGGACCATGCAAGCGCACTTGGGATCCACGATTTGCGAGACAGTGTCTTTCAACCTTTCATCTAGCCTAACAACCTACAAAATGGGGAAAACCTACCAGTTTTGGCCGCAGCGTCAGAGATGAAGATGGAGATGTAGATTATTAGTAAAAACAAGTAAGAAAATCTAAGTTCGGGCGGAGCCGAACATTAAATACCCGGCGCAAGTATTAAATATATGTTTTCCACCTTTCCGAAAGCTACCGCTACATGATAAGCCGGGGTGTATACATTTTAAGTAAATTAGCGTCCTTAAATTTCGAAATATTGCAGTTTCAAGCATATCTGAAATTTACCGTTATATGAAAAGCGGCCTGAATTTTAGTCCGATTTCAACAATTTTCAACGGTTTGCTTTTATGTGGCAAGCACAATAACCATACCGAGCTTGGTACAAATTGCTAGAACGGTTAGCGAGATACATATATGTGATCACAAGTGGGCGGTGCTACGCCCATTTTCCAAAATTTTGTCATAAACGTATTTCTTGGTAAAGAATTGTTGCAATCATCAATTTTGAATAAATTAGCTTCAATATTTACTGATTTATCGAAGATTTTGTATTTCTTGAAATTACCGTTATATGGGATGTGGGCGTGGTTATTGTCCGATTTTAGAAATTTTCGGCCAGTTGGTATGCTGTACCAGGACCAACAACTGTGCCAAGTTTGGAAGAAATTGGTGTAGCGGTTACCAAGATATACACATGTAACCATAAGTGGGCGTGGCCTACGCCCATTTGCCAAAATTTTGTAATATTCTTATTTTTCGTCTAAAACTCATTGCAAATATCAATTTTGAGTGAATTATCTTCAGTAGTTACTAAAATATCGCAGTTTTCGTTTTTCTGAAAATTACCGTTATATGGGAGGTAGGCGTGGTTATTGTCCG
>NW_023458570.1:3769705-3792852 GCF_013731165.1 Rhagoletis pomonella | reverse complement strand
ATTCATGTTTTCCGTCTGAAACTCATTGTAAGTATCAATTTTGAGTGAATTATCTTCAGTAGTTACTAAAATATCGCAGTTTTCGTATTTCTTAAAATTACCGTTATATGGGAGGTAGGCGTGGTTATTATCCGATTTCGCCCATTTTCAATACCATCCGTCCCACGCCCAAAAGAAGTTCACGTACCAAGTTTCGTTAAGATATCTCAATTTTTACTCGAGTTATCGTGTGCACAGACGGACGGACGGACGGACGGACGGACGGACGGACGGACGGACGGACGGACAGACAGTCACCGCTTAATCGATTTCTCTTTTCATTCTGATCATTTATGTATACATTTGTCTATATCTATCTCGATTCGTTTTGCCTGTTACAAACAACCGTTATGTGAACAAAGTTATAATACCCTTGTGCACAAGTGCGCTCGGGTATAAAAATGTGAGGACCGGTCCGTCAGGTCTTGACATTAGACGAATGTTTTAGAGAATTTTATGTAGTTTTAGAATATATAATTTGATCTTTGCGCGCGGCTGTGCAAATATATGTAATTTTTGATTTTCTTAATTTATGATTTTCAGCCTCTTTTTGCATAATTTCGCGAAAAGAATTTTTCGAACAATGGGAAAATCTCATCAGACGTTGGGAAATAAGCGAGTATTTACACCTAAGTTATTTTATGGTATAACCTTTGTTTTCTGACAGTGAAAAGCAGGAAAAAAATTAACCAAAATTCCATCACATTCAACGACTGCGCTCACATTTTTTGTGAGTTTTGGACGTTATAGTGATCTCATCTTTCCCATATTTTATATTTAGGTTTTTCTAATAAAAGAGAGAGCACAAACTAAATTTCATCGAAATCGGAGGAAATTTAATGTTCCCGCCCACGAGAGTAGAAGGCGTGGCAATTATTCCATCTTTACCAAATTTCATAATTCCCTATTTCTAAGTAAAACTAGAGCACATTTCATGTTTCAGTGAAATCGGTGCAGGTGTACTATTATTCCCACCTGCCTCCATATAGTCGAAACACTGTGCGACGCTAGAAAAAAAACCATAAATTTTTCCGGGAAACAAAAAAGTGTTCATAAGTGTTTTTTTTCGAAAAAATGAACGGTATATATATAAATGGCGGAAAACGTTTAAACCCTTCTATCCAAGTTGGTGGTAATTCCACAACCCCCTATGTTCCGCAAATATATTTTTAACATCTCTTTAACCTAGCAAACAGTAATAAAAATGATTTATGGATCTTACCAAAAATCGGTTTTTTAGAAGTGTAGCCCGTAGTGCTGCCATTGTAATTCAAATCATTACAGTAATTATTCGAATATAAGACGGGGCCTGTGCCGATCAGTAGAAAAGCTTACATTTCTGCTGCGCCAATTAGTTACTTTTTACAGCTGGGAATTCGTGATAGTTCCTTTGATGCAGAAGAAGACTATCGATTTAGCAACTAATGAAATTCAGCAGTTGTATAGAAAATATTTCCTTTTACTGATTTCAGTTCTATGTATTTATTAGACCTTTTAGCAATAATATTAGAAATAAAAACACGTCAAAACGGGCAGGTAAGTGTGCTTATAAATATGTTTAAAACCGTATAAAATTATTACAAGTTAGGCATATAGACTTTCTTCAGTTTTTTTGCTGGCTGGACAATGTTTACTTATTTTTCTATAAACTCAACTTGCATTGGTTTTCTTTAATTTAAGTGTATACATGCGTTGTTCGGTATTCTGCAGTCTGCATTCGAAGTCAAACCGAGAAATTAAACAAATCGCGATTGTACTTGGTCTGTCCAATGTATGCCTTTTGTGCAAATGAAAATAACCGCTTCAGACTAACTCGGATGTCCTTATGTATGCAAAAAAGTTCAAATATTGATTGCGTGTAAGGGAAACTGTAGATACGGTTTTTTATCGAGCGTCAAATTTGCGTGAAAATCTGTTCAAAAACTGTATCTACGCAGACACAGCATTTTAGCAGTATGAAAGCGCTGAGAGCGATGAGTTTCCTGGTGAAGAACATGGGTATCTACAAATGTGTAACAATTGGGATTTATTTGTATTAAAGGTTACATCGTTCTGCAAACGTGTAAAATAAGAACTTCATTAACTTTATCATTATTTATAATTTGAAAACTCTTTTTGCATAAATAAATTCGTATTTTCAACACGACTTAAATGATGCGAATAACTCATTTTCCAAGAAAAATGCAGATACCCACATTTTAAATCGGGCCGGCAGTATTCTTCTTGATAATGCTTGCTGTCAAGTTTTTCACTACCCCTGCCGGATAAAAAAATTTCACTCACCTCATAGCGGTGAAAAATTTACTATCCAGAGCACTTTTCTATCAATTGGCTAATATTTTATCGAAGTAAGTCTATAGTATAGCTGCAATCACAACAGACAGCCAGCGCTTTCGCTACTCGACTCTCACACCTGCTCTCAGAGAGCACTCTTCAACAAACCGACATAGTACCGCCGCCGAAGAAGTAGTCGGATTTCAGCGAGCCCGAAAGAACAACTGGTACGATGAGGAGTGTCAGGAAGCTGCAGAAAAAAAAGATGCCGCCTACAGGGCCACGCTGCGATCGGGCGCAACGCGCGCTATGTGGGACCGCTATAGGGATCTGAAGAGGGAAGCGAGACGTATTTGCCGCAATAAGAAGAGAGAGGCCGAAATACGTGAGTGCGAAGAGCTTGAAATGCTGGCCAACAGGAAGAATGCCCGAAAATTTTACCAGAGAGTTAGGCGACTTACGGAAGGTTTAAAGACCGGGGCGTACTCCTGTAAGAACAATAATGGCGACCTAGTAACTGATGTCCAGAGCGTACTTAAATTATGGAGGGAACACTTTTCCGCCCTGCTAAATGGAAGCAGCACGGAAAGTTGTGGAGAAGAAGAACCCGAGCCCGCAGTCGATGATGACGGAGTCGACGTTCCACCGCCTGACTATGACGAGGTACGCATAGCAATAACGCGGCTGAAAAACAACAAAGCTGCTGGAGCTGACAGCCTGCCAGCTGAGCTATTCCAGTACGGCGGCGAGGAGTTGATAAGGTGCATGCATCAACTCTTGTGCAGAATATGGTCAGACGAACGCATGCCCGACGACTGGAATTTACTTGTGCTGTGCCCAATCCACAAGAAAGGTGACCCTGCCATTCGCGCCAACTACCGCGGGATCAGCCTTCTAGGCATAGGTTACAAGGTCTTATCGAGCGTACTGTGTGAAAGACTTAAGCCCACCGTCAATGAACTGATTGGGCCTTATCAGTGTGGCTTTAGACCTGGAAAATCCACAATATACCAGGTATTCACAATACGCCAAATCTTGGAAAAGACCCGCGAGAAAAGGATCGACACTCACCACCTATTTGTCGACTTTAAGGCCGCCTTTGACAGCACTAAAAGGAGTTGCCTATACGCCGCTTTGTGTGAATTTGGCATCCCCTCAAAACTTATACGGCTGTGTAAAATGACGTTGAGCAATACCACCAGCTCCGTCAGAATTGGCAAAGACCTCTCCGAGCCGTTCGCCACAAAACGGGGTTTCAGACAGGGCGACTGCCTTTCATGTGACTTCGTTAATCTGATGTTGGAGAAGATAATAAGAGCTGCAGAACTGAACCGCTCAGGAAGAATTTACTACAAGAGCGTGCAATTGCTGGCTTATGCCGATGACATCGACATCATCGGTAACAAAAACCGCGAAGTCTGTTCTGCCTTTTCCAAGTTGGATAGGGAAGCAAAGCGAACGGGTCTGGTGGTAAACGAGGACAAGACGAAGTATCTCCTGTCATCAAACAAACAGTCAGCACATTCACGCCTTGGCACCCACGTCACTGTTGACAGTTACAATTTCGAGAAAGTAGAGAATTTCGTTTACTGGGAACCAGCATTAACACCGATAATAATGTCAGCATTGAAATCCAACGCAGAATCACTCTTGCCAACAAGTGCTACTTTGGACTGAGTATGCAATTCAGGAGTAAAGTCCTCTCTCGATATATATGGCGCAGAAGCATGGACAATGACAACATCCGATGAGGCGGCTCTTGGAGTGTTTGAGAGAAAGATTTTGCGGAAGATTTACGGGCCTTTACGCGTTGGCGACGGCGAGTACCGCAGACGATGGAACGATGAGCTGTATGAGCTTTACAACGACACGGACATAGTGCAGCGAATTTAAAATCAGCGGCTCCGCTGGCTTGGTCATGTCGTTCGAATGGACACCGACGCTCCAGCTCTGAAAGTATTCAACTCGGAACCCGCTGGTGGTAGCAGAGGAAGAGGGAGGCCCCCACTGCGATGGAAAGGTCAGGCGGAGAAGGACTTGGCTTCACTTGGCGTTTCCAATTGGCGTCAGTTGGCACAGAGGAGAAACGACTGGCGTGCTTTGCTGAACTCGGCCAAAATCGCTTAGGCGGTTACAGCGCCAAAAAAGAAGAAGAAGAAATCTATAGTTTTGTAGAGGTGTTTTTAGTGCTGCCACTGAAACTCCCCAGCAAAAAACACGATTACCACAGAAACGAAAGTGGAAACGAGCTAGGCGACGGAATTGCTTACCCTTTCGCTTAAAGAAGGCATTATTTTAACATGGGAATGCCATTGGCCTTAAGCCCTTACCCGCAGCATTACCTTCAAACGAAGGGAGAACGCATGGATAAACAGAATCCAGAGAAGCGAACAAAGAATGCCTTACAGAGAAACTAATGTAGAATGCCTAGATAAGTACATACTTATTTATATTAAATTGAAATCAGAAAATGTCTTAAAAGATTAAAATTAATTAAAATTTTTATAAATAAGTTTTTATACATACATATGTATGTATTTCGGTATTTAGATTTTACTTAAAAATCGGTATGTACATACATGCATATTTAATTAAGCTTAAAATTGTACTTCCTCACTCTTGTACTTCACTTCCTTGACTGACTTCAACTTCGCTGCAAATTTTTTTTCATAGATGAATGGAAGTTATCTACCATCACACCGTTTTTTAAAAGTGGAAGAAAAAATGACGTTCGGAACTATCGGCCGATCTCGAAACTATCGAACATCTCAAAACTGTTTGAATGTGTCGTTAAGGACAAGCTCTATTTTGCAGTTAAATCTCTAATCTGTGCTTATACCGATTTTTCAAAGGCGTTTGACAGGGTATCTCACCAGATCTTGATAAAATCGTATTTAACGCAGATATTTTCTGTGGTAACTATTGATGGTGTATCGTCGGACCCTTTTGTGGCTACTTCAGGTGTGCCTCAGGGGAGCATTTTAGCACCTCTTTTATTCGTCCTTTTTATCAATGATATCAGCGACTGTTTTTCTTTTTCGAATTATTTGCTTTACGCCGATGATGTTAAAGTTTTTACAGTTGTCAAGGGCTCATCCGATGCTATAAATCTTCAAAGGGACTTGGATAAACTGCATTTATAGTGTTTGAAGTCGGGTCTTTCTTTGAATATAACAAACTGTTTTCACTTAACATTTGCTAGTCGTCAAAATATTATTTAAACACAGTATACTATTGCTAACTGTGCGCTTCAAAAAGTAACAGAGACTAAGGACCTTGGAGTCGTGTTTGACTCTAAGTTATCCTTCAACACTCATATTAATTTTATCCTTTCGAAATCGTACTCTTCTCTTGGCTTTATTCGGCGTAACACTTCCGAGTTTTCAGACCCATATACCTTTAAATTGCTTTTTACGGTTGTTGTTCGTTCACACTTGGAATATGCGGTAATAGTTTGGAGACCATATGACCAACTATCGATAGGTAGAATTGAACGCGTTTAAAAAGTATTTCTGAAATTCGCACTGCGTTCGCTGCGGTTTGAGGCTCCTGTTCCATCCTATGGCTCGCGGCTAATGCTGATCAATTTAAGTACTTTAGAAAAGAGAAGAACAGTTCTTTCATTATCGTTACCTTATAATATAATTAGTGGCGTCATTGACTACCCGATTTTGCTTGAGCGGATAAGCTTTAAAGTTCCACAAAGAAGTCTCCGAAATGTTTACCCTTTTTATGGAGAAAGCTTCAAACCTATATATGCAAGTAACGCTCCGATGTCTCGAGCACTTCGGGAATTCAATGCATTATCTAACACACATCAGCTAGACTTTTCTTTGCCTAAATCGGCTTTTATTAAAGTCCTTAATTTAGTCGCTTGATTTGTATTCTATTTGGCAATATCAATTAATACTATATAATATATTTTCTAGTCTGTAAGGTACATTGTACTGTAGATTTAAACATAAATACATAAAATAAATAAATTGAACAAAGCAAAACATGATTTTTATGCGAGACAAATTTCCACATAAAGTAACGGTAGAAAAATAATTTTCGGATATTCATTCTTTTAGCAGACTACGATGCAACATTCTACTTTGCATTCCCCGAAATGAAGCAAAGAAGCTAAACAAATAAACATTATAGGACATTCTACTTTGCATTACCCGCAATGCCTAAAAGATGCGAAAAAATTCGAAGGCATTATAATGCTATGCCTTCTAGAAGACGTTACCACTAAAAGCGATTACCGATTTTTTGCTGGGTGGAATGATTTTTATAATTACACACACGCAAAATATAATTCACTTCATTCTAGTAATGCAAATAGGTTGCAGAATTTACCAAACTGTTTAAAAGTTACCAATTTTGGTAGAAAGTTACCAAACGTGGCAACCATGATGGTACACTGAGGGAAATAATGCATAGTAAAAATGAATACTTTATATTTGATTATCGTTTAAAAATGTTCGTATTTAAAAATAATATTTTCATACAAAATTTATTACGCACGTATTTGACTGTTCACATCTGAGTAAGTATATGAGTGTACATACGCACCCCAAGCATGCAGCGCGCCGCTCTGAGAGCGATGACAACACTCACATTCATACATAGCATGATACAATAATTTCTACAAGGTAGTTTCACTTCAAAATTTTTGACATAAACTGTGTCTGTGACAAACACGCAATGTGGCCACTGCTACGATATAGAACTTGGGGATTATCGCTTGTTATTTTAGATATTTTTAAACAGAACATGTAAAGATTTATATGTTTCATAACTGATCACTTAATTTTTAATATAAATATACGTATGTTATACATACATTTTTGCCACTGCTAATCACATGAATAAAAATCATAAAAATGAAAATATAACAGCAATATTTCTTGTTTATAATGGATTAGATCCATCGCACACCACGGACTTTATCGGCCGCCAATTTAGATGTGCTCGCTAGTCTTTCCATTGCACCACAACTTATTGGTCAGAGCGATTAAGCTGGTGTAATGTGCGCACCTCCATACATCTTCATGTACATATTTCAAGCGAGCCCTATCATTAAAATAGGCGGCCGATAAAGTCTGTGGTGTGCGGTGGCTCTTATAGCTCTGTCCTTACATTTATTCCGTGTGTTGCAATATCCACGAAAGCAGCAGTTAATTTTTTATGAAGAAAATTATTACAAAATATTCGAAAATTTCTCTACTTATATGTTTGGCTTTTCTTTGTTTTATTTTTCCAACGTCAAAAGCTGGATTTTTTTTTTTGAAAAAGTTGGTACAACAAAAAATACGAAACACGTTTTCTGTCCGATAGCTAACATGGCGGATAGATAAGAAGTGAAACTACCTTCTAAAAATTATTGTATCATGATACATAGTACATGTTTATCCGTACAAATCGCATGCTGTGGCGTTGATAGATATTCAACATTTGAAAGCAGATTTATATGCCTGGGTGTAGCTGAGTGCGCAAAGATGCATGCCACAATTTGTTGATATCCAGAGATGGTTAGGGTGGGTTCGAATTCCACTGCAGGCAAAACATGCAAGTTAATTTTTTTTTTTTAGTTTTTGTCTTGATTATTCACTTCACGGATGCTTTTTCAGAACGAACGCGGTCATTTTAATATGCGCGTAATTAAATTTAATATTTACCAATATACAGTACTTTCGTTGACGTTTATAGTAAGACTAATTACGTTTCTATTTGATTTTAATATTTTTTTCCCTCAGTGTAGGTCGTATTGCGATTGCAACATAAATTCTTTCGACTCAATAGGTGCACGCAATTGAATTTCTCTTTCGGGGAAAAAGCAAAAAAAAATACCATGATCATTTACCAGCAGCTTTACTTTATGAAACTGAGTTGTGTGTGACACAAAAAAGGTAAAAAAAAATGTATAGTTCCTCGTGTTAAAACAGACTTATTTAGATTTTTAGCATCAACAATATGCTTGCAAGCAAATTCATAAAATTGTTGCGTACGAACTTACATATCAATAAATAAATTTATTCGTATAAAACACATACAGTACCTATGCGTCCGCCTGCACTTCTATGATTTCAAACGTGAAAAAATAAAATTTATTGCTTTAGCAATTTTTTTTTGTAATATTAATTTTATTTATTGACAAAGGGTTGTATTGAGGAGAAAATTGGCAGAGTTTAAGTGAGTGGCAGGCGACCATCGCATTGAAAAGCCAGTTGGCCGAAAAACAATATAAATCCATACATGTATGTACATATGGCTCATTCCCAGGGTTGGAAAAAACATGCTTTTTTTTAAGACAAAAACATCGTGTTTTATTCAAAAAAGAAAAAAAAACAAGTTTTAAGCCAGTTTTTTGTAAATGTTTTAATTTACATGTTTTAAACATTGTTTAAACACTTTTAATAATTCAATACTTTCGAAATTAAGGGTAGGTAGAAATCAAATCCATTGAAGAACTCATAAAATATCTATCTTGTGTATTATTGAGATTGCACTAGTACTCATGGAGCGATAGTGAAATATACCTTACTCATTCGTTTTCTATGTTTTCGTTTTGTTATTGGGGAGTTTTGTAGGTTACGAAAAACCTGAGTTTACGAGGTTCCATTGCAAGTGTCTACAATTTACCTCAAATGTATTCAGCCTTATTATGAGTTTCATCTTCTCCCAACCGGTTCACTTTTCGTTTCCGTGGATTTACTACGGGCGGATAAAAAAAAAAATCAGACAAAAAGGGGTATTATGTTGCAAATAAAACTTTTGAAAAGTACAACAACTTTTAATTATACAATACCATATACATATATGAACGATGGTTTTTATATATATTTTAAACGAGTTTAAAACAAAATGTTTTAAAACGTGCTTTAAATATAGATGATTTTTATAAAAAATTACCCTTAAAAATTATTTTTAAATAAATAAAATCTATGTTCTTGAAGAGTTTTTAATAGCAATGAAAATGACGGTTGAATTGTCAAAATCGGTTAATTAGTTGGTCTGTTATTGAATTTTCAAGTAAAAAGGACGAAAAAAAACACTTGTCGATATATAACGGGTGATTTTTTAAGAGCTTGATAAAAAAAACGCATAAAATTTGCAAAATCTCATCGGTTCTTTATTTGAAACGTTAGATTGGTCCATGACATTTACTTTTTGAAGATAATTTCATTTAAATGTTGACCGCGGCTGCGTCTTAGGTGGTCCATTCGGAAAGTCCAATTTTGGGCAACTTTTTCGAGCATTTCGGCCGGAATAGCCCGAATTTCTTCGGAAATGTTGTCTTCCAAAGCTGGAATAGTTGCTGGCTTATTTCTGTAGACTTTAGACTTGACGTAGCCCCACAAAAAATAGTCTAAAGGCGTCAAATCGCATGATCTTGGTGGCCAACTTACCGGTCCATTTCTTGAGATGAATTGTTCTCCGAAGTTTTCCCTCAAAATGGCCATAGAATCGCGAGCTGTGTGGCATGTAGCGCCATCTTGTTGAAACCACATGTCAACCAAGTTCAGTTCTTCCATTTTTGGCAACAAAAAGTTTGTTAGCATCGAACGATAGCGATCGCCATTCACCGTAACGTTGCGTCCAACAGCATCTTTGAAAAAATACGGTCCAATGATTCCACCAGCGTACAAACCACACCAAACAGTGCATTTTTCGGGATGCATGGGCAGTTCTTGAACGGCTTCTGGTTGCTCTTCACTCCAAATGCGGCAATTTTGCTTATTTACGAAGCTTATTTACTTGGTCGATTATGTAGACCATAAATCGGACGTAAAGCGCGAAACACATTTCGAACCGAACACTGATTTTGGTAATAAAATTCAATGATTTGCAAGCGTTGCTCGTTAGTAAGTCTATTCATGATGAAATTTCAAAGCATACTGAGCATCTTTCTCTTTGATACCATGTCTGAAATCCCACGTGATCTGTCAAATACTAATGCATGAAAATCCTAACCTCAAAAAAATCACCCGTTACATAAGAACAATTTTTTTTTTGTAAAAGCACAGTTACACATTTGTTTTTATTGCCAATGCTTATCAAAAAATACCACTACTAATTGGAAATAAAATATCACATAATTCAAGTGGCCCGTTTCAGAAATTCTGACTCTACTACAACTATAGAGATTGTGAGTTAAAAATTCGAAAGGAGAAAATAGCCAACGATTTTGCCTTTTATGCGATTTCTAGTGGCTTTTCCGGCCTACTTTGCTATTTTATTTTGCCTTTTTTATAGGTTTCAAGGTCCTAAATATCCGTTCCCTGGTGGTTTGCGTTATGATCGATGTTCACAAACAGATATATAATACATTTTAGAATAGCAGATAAGTAATCGTAGCAGTCCCTGGCCGAGTTTATGAAAACTTGTCAATCTTTGAATTTTGACGTATATGACATGTGATGGGCATGACTAACATAATCGTTGGGGGAAAAAGGGGAAATACAAAAAATGTTTTTTTTGAATATCCGTTGTATTTTGCATGTTTTTTTTTTTGTCGAAGAACACTATTTTTGACCAATTTTTTTAAGGTCAAGGAGTAATTGTGGCTCAATGGCAATATTTTTCCTTGAAAGGCTATTACATTAGCTTTCAAAGCCATTTTGCTTCATATCAAATTATTGCTTCTGTCGAAAGCGCTACGATAAGTAAGAATAGTTAGAATTTCTTATTTTGAAATTTTCAAATTACTACGGCGCATTTTTCTCAAAGACATATGATTTATAAAAATATAATTCATTTATAAACAATATATAATATAACAAAATAAAATGTCTATTATACTTGGGCGTACACAATTTTTGATTCTTATAGGGATGCCAATACTTTCAAGCATTTTGTTAATTGCAGTCAAAACGGCATTTTACAAAAATCATACTTACAAAAAAAACTTGTTATAGCCCTTTTTTTCAAGTATTTCGCAAAACTTTGAATACAACATTTTGACTGTTTAAAAAAAAGCAAAACTCCATACGAATCAGAGGGGTTCGATCTTTATTAAAAGATTTCGAACTATTTTGGCCTTATCGAATTTTCGAAGCTTTTTTGTAATTAGAAAATTTTCCTTTCATAAAATATAAAAGAGAAAACATAAAACAAAGACCTTTACTCTTTTCGAAACGATGCATTTTTAATGTATCTAGTGAAGTGAAGTTAGCAAATTCTCCCTCTAACCTAGCGATACGTGAGTTTTACAATCAGTTTATCGTAAATTTTAAATAGTTTTATTTCATGGTATATTGAAATGCTTTCAGATATTGGATTTTTATTCACATTCATAAAAGTTATGACTCAATGTGAACCCCTGGATAAATCCCGGGATCCCGGAATTACATAAAAAATATCCCGAAATGCGGGGATCACAATTTTCCTCATATATTGGCATCCCTAGTAAGCACATACATATGTATGCACCTAAATGTTTGCATTAGCTATGGAAATTAAAAAAAAAAACAGCATCGAATATTAACAATAAAACCCGATCCTATATTTTATACGGATTCAGGTATATATCGATAGAATCGGATTAGAAAAATGTATTGAAATAAATAAAATATGAACATGCATTTCAATAAAATATTACCGACCATAAGAATTTTTTTAGCTCATGGGATTTAATTTAAAATATCGACGTCTAAATGGGAGATCGATCTATGCCTTATATCAGAGAACTTTTCAAGGAAGC
Organism: Rhagoletis pomonella; assembly: GCF_013731165.1. NCBI lineage: Eukaryota > Metazoa > Arthropoda > Insecta > Diptera > Tephritidae > Rhagoletis > Rhagoletis pomonella. The sequence goes on along the minus strand of NW_023458570.1, from coordinate 3,780,848 downwards.
CCTACTTCAGAATTTATTTGAAGAGCGCCCTATTTCGGAAATATTCAAAGAAAAGTTTACGCTTAAGCCTTGCCTGGCAAAAATAAGTAATTAAATGTCCTCGAATGCTAATTTGCGTTTAACTGGCTCAGTACAGTATATTTTGCTTTGTTGCCTTTATGCTGTGCAACTATTATCAATTATCAAAGAAAGTATTACGTTTACCTGCACTGGCTCTACGCTTACCCTTATTTTACGAGCTTTTATTTATTTTGTTCATCTCGCAGAACAACGAATACGGCTATCATTTATGTAGTTATATAGATAGTTAGATACCATTCGGAAATAATTTCGCTGGCAGTAATTTCTACGTGGTAATACGTGGTCTACGTGGTAATACGTGGTATTTGGTTTCATTGGGATTCGAATACCTTCCTCATTGAAGTAGAAATGAAAATTCGCTTAAGTGCTTTTTCGGTTAAGCGCACAAGTTTTTCGTGCAAAGAAGGATGGGCAGCTAATCAAAATATACTGTATTCGTACAACGTGGCGCCGAACCATCACCCGCTCTGAAGATGCTATAAATTTTGTAAATCGCGGCAAATACCAGTGACACCTTTTGCATCACCTTGTACTTTTAATTGATTATGTTCGCCTAGCGTTGCATGCGCTATCGGTAATGAGATCCTCTTCACATATTCAAGATAAGGATACAAGGATCTGCACTATATTTGCCCTCAGCTTAGTTAAAAAAATGAAATTTTGCTCAGTTCGTTCCGGCTTAGCAAATCTGTTTAATTTAAAAAGATAATTACCGAGATGACAACCACATAAAGTTCTACCGAGCTATGGACGGGATCAAAATCGAATACTCTGGATATCGTCCCTGTCTATATTTAAAAAAAAAAAAAATACTTGGGCCTACAAGCAAATATATTGGTATTTTTTGTATGTGAATGCTACTGCTACCTAGTAGGAAATAATATTGGAGTATTTACTAGGATTCAAATATTTATTAAATTCAGAAAACTATTTCCAGAAAATCTTTAATTTCTTGTAACCTGCGTTGTCTTAAGCTTATTCAACTTTTGGTATATCTTTTTAAAGATTTGGCTAAATATTAGGGGGATTGGCTTGGTTTTTCTAAACCGGTTTTAGGCGGTTGTTTTAAAAATTTTTGGGCGGTTTTTTTGAAACAATGATTTTTTGAATATCGAATAAACCGAAGTGAGTTTGTTTATTTGCTACGCTTTAACTACTCAACCGATCATCATGAAATTTTGTAAGCTGGTGTCATTTAGCCCAACTTAAAATATAGTATAGATTTAATCTCCATTGTACAAGGGGGCGTGGTACCTCCCACACAAACGAAATTTTTTCATATTGCATATCGCAAGGAATATTTGTGATAGAGTACTGGAACTTGGTATCAGTGTTGCCAGGTCTTCGGCATGAGAAAACGTCCCTCTTGGTCTGAAAAAACGTAATTTCCTACCCAAAAACGTCTTTCTCAAATGTATGCACAAAGAATTGTTCTTATTAAACTTTTATTGTATTGAAAGGTGCATATGTACGTAAGGTATATTAAGATGTGATTTCGACAGAGCACATTTAAAATTCATTGTAAACTGGTTTGAGATAGTAAATATAAAAATCATGTTATACAAACACTTGTTGTTAAATATATTTAAAAATTGCATTATGGAAGTATCAAATTTCGGTCAGTTTCCAAAAATAAAATTAAAACTGGCGTTGTCGATGCGACGAAGCATGTACTTCCAGGGTTAAAAAGCTAAGCAAAATGCAGCTCAGGGTATAATTGTTTGCAAAAAAACATTTTTTTTAAATCAGTTGATCCCAGAATTTTTAAATATTTATTAGATCTACATAATGTTTGCTTTACTATAGGGCTGGGACTATCCGCATATTCGATTATCCGGATATCCATGCGGATTATCCGTTTACACGGATAAAATCCGGATAGTATCGATATCCGGATAATATTCGTTTGTGCAATTATTCAGGTATCCGGATTTTTTGTATCTTTTTACGAAACAATATTTTTATTTCCAAATACCAGGCGCTCATACACATGAATTAGCAAGTTTTCTATACGCATAAATTTCTTTGTAGAGCTTTTTAATTCGTTTGTAGGAGCTTTTGAAATACGCAAAGCAGAATTTTGGAAATTTAAAAATTTATACAAACAATTTTGTGCGTAGAAATAGAAAATTTGTTACTTTACATGTAAGAGCGCCTGGTATTGGGATATGAAAATATGGTTTTGATCAAATAAAACTGGTAAATAAAAAAGAGTGAACGCAGGAAACTGTCACATTTGACCTAATGAAAAATACGGATAGTCGGATATCCGAATATTATCCTAGCTTCCGGATTTTTCGTTTCTTCTTCTTCTTTTTTTGCGCTGTAACCGCCTAAGCGATTTTGGCCGAGTTCAGCAAAGCACGCCAGTGGTTTCTCTTCTGCGCCAACTGGCGCCAATGGGAAATGCCAAGTGAAGCCAAGTCCTTCTCCACCTGATCTTTCCATCGCAGTGGGGGCCTCCCTCTTCCTCTGCTACCACCAGCAGGTTCCGAGTTGAATACTTTCAGAGCTGGAGCGTCGGTGTCCATTCGAGCGACATGGCCAAGCCAGCGGAGCCGCTGATTTTAAATTCGCTGCACTATGTCCGTGTCGTTGTAAAGCTCATACAGCTCATCGTTCCATCGTCTTCGGTACTCGCCGTCGCCAACGCGTAAAGGCCCGTAAATCTTCCGCAAAATCTTTCTCTCAAACACTCCAAGACCCGCCTCATCGAATGTTGTCATTGCCCATGCTTCTGCGCCATATACCAGCACGGGCATGATGAGTGACTTATAGAGCGGCGTTTTCGTACGTCGAGAGAGGACTTTACTCCTGAATTGTCTACTCAGTCCAAAGTAGCACTTGTTGGCAAGAGTGATTCTGCGTTGGATTTCAATGCTGACATTATTATCGGTGTTAATGCTGGTTCCCAAGTAAACGAAATTATCTACTTTCTCGAAATTGTAACTGTCAACAGTGACGTGGGTGCCAAGGCGTTTTGTCCTCGTTTACCACCAGACCCATTCGCTTTGCCTCCTTATCCAACTTGGAAAAAGCAGAACAGACTTTGCAGTTTTTGTTAGCGACGATGTCGATATCATCGGCATAAGCAACTCTTATTATCTTCTCCAACATCAGATTAAACAAGTAAGAGCAGCGCTGTCTTCGGCTATGCCGAAGGCTTCATACCTTTCATGAACATCTGAAAATTTTACTTTAACAGATTACTGTATTTGTAAAAATTTATATATTTACAAAATACATATATAGAGGAGATACATATATTTATGAAAAACCATATCTAAACAATCAGAGGTCGATTAAAAAAAATTCGAACTAACATAAACAAACACCGCGATACGGGTCTTCTAATTTAGCCTCTATTTTCACCCCTCACTCTCAGAATCGACCTAACTTTTGCTAACCTGAATTTGTTCCTCAGTGTAATGATTAATTAAAAATTACTTTCAGAGGATAGACCAAAGCAGGACATTTTTTTATTAGAACTGCTGAAAGTCCATCTACATCAGTTTGGGAGGAAGATTTCAACTTAAGCAAAGCGTTACTAATATGCTCAGATGAAAGGCATAAAGCCTCGAAGTCCAAAGAGTAGTCTAGACTAGATGAAAATTCGCATGGCTGATCATGGTCTTCATCAACAAAATTCGATTTTAGCCGGGTTTTTCTGAGTTCAAAAATCAAGAACCGGTTTTTTTTCAAATTGCCGTTTTTCGAATAATCGAACACCCTACTAAATATACTTTAGAACTACAATTTTTTAATATCCCCGAAATTTTCCGTTTCCTATCATTTTCCTTGCTGGTATATAGCTTTTGATTTCATTGTATGCACTCCTATTCTCCCCTTTAGTTTCCATCCATTATTGAAATTGGCTAAAAGTGCCTGCAAATAATTGCAGACAGGCAGTTGGAGGGAGTGCTTTTGCAATTGAACTGAATTTATTTGCGTCACTTGAGTGGCACTAGCAGCAGCAGCAAGCCAAAACGATGTGACGGTGCAGATTTTATTAAGTAGCATCGCAAATTAACATACCGACACATTCATACAGTGTCGGGCAAAAAATAGGGTCGATACATTTTAAAAAGTTTTGGAAATTTTCTGTTGTTTATTTAATGTTTATTATTTTTTTTTATAAACGGATAGCTCATTATCGAACAAAAACCATGTAAGTCCATACTTCAAAATTTTAACAAAACTTAGTAAAACTCGACAAAGTTTCATTAAATTTTTTAATAAGAATTTTTGTTGGCTAGGGTAATTATTGCTTTTTAAGATTCTATGTATTTTCTTTGGATTTTTTAGCAACGACACACGTGCACTTTATTACAGTAAATTTAATGTACTATACAACTGTATAACCTTATATTTTTCTAAAAATTCTGATCAAAAACTTTGTTGAAACTTTGTCCATAATGTCGAGATAATGGGCTATACTTTTATAAAAAAAAAACAAATATTAAACAAAAAAGAAGAAATAAAATAACCAGGTACTACTTGACAGGTAGTCAAAACCCATTTCATCTGGTCGTATGATACACTTTTTATCTGCTCGACTCATTCAGTATACAGCAAAAAAACGAATACTTAAAATATTAACAATAAGCCACGATCAATTTAGAGGCGCAAACACATGCAATCTTAAAAAGCAATAATTACCCAAGCCAACTAATAAGAAATCTAATAAAGTATAAGTATGTGCTAATGACAATAAAAAAAAAAAAAAACAGAACTACGAATACAGATACCGAAAAAATGCACAGTGTAACATACATACATCAAAAGATTTAAGGAAAAATTCAGCAATGAACAACGTGCAACAACAAACAAAACATCGCCCTTGTTTAAGAGCACGTCAGTCCTGCCAAGGCACTTTATTCCGAAAAGGCTGTCTAACTAAAAAATTTCAGAAAGCAGTTGCAGTCACACCTTGCATGTAATGTCGTGCGAAAGAGGTTTTTAATTTGCGAAAGGCGAATTGTAGGAAAATTGCTGAAAGCGCTTTTTGGTTGTTTACACAGCGAATCAATTTAAGGGAATCTTTCTCGATACAGAAATGCAACCATTCGCCTCCTTGACGGTTGGCGGCATTTTTTTGTTTATAATTAACTTTATTTTCAATTTGAAGTTAATTTCTTATTTATAACTAAACAATTAAATTCCGCAAAATAATTAATTAAAATCGACAGCACTACTTTGGCAGCACTTGCAGAAGAAATAAAAATTGCTAGTGCTCGAACAAGTTGAGATAAATTTCTGCAATCCATTTTCACTCTTTCAGTTGCAGTCACACCTTGCAATTTGAATTTCTGAAACTGATTTCCGAAAAGGGACAGATAGGTTTGGCTGTTCACACGCGAAAATAAAATTTCTCTTTCTCAATTTGACAGCGAGTTTCGTGGAAAACGTCTGATATGCTCTTTACAAATCAAATTGCGCATAGTTACGGCAGGCATCGAATTTTAATAGTTATGGAAAAACAGAATGCAACCGTTTATCGTGTATCCCATGAGTTCATAATAGGGGGGATTAAAAAGAGAGAAAAAGTAAGATACACGATTAAATGAAATCAGTATGAAAAGTGTACCAAAGTAGGAATGAAATCGATGCATCGTTGTCTAATAGTTTTTAATTGTAACGATGTTTTAAACATCGACTTTAGTGTGACTCTCAAACTTGTCTTGTATTGAACTTATCCATTATTTTCAAAATTTTGCATTGGTTGGGATTGAAAATGATTAAATTTTTCATTGAATTTAACTAAGACTTAAGAAATTGCAAAATATCGTAAACCATCGATATATCGATGTTTTTCTGGTGTTGCTCTTTCCGATGCATAAAAACATGGATGTATCGATGTTACTCCCTAAAATTTGCATCCCTATATCAAAGGCGACTGGTACTGATGTTTAATTTTTAGCCCTAGAACACTGATGTTAGTCGATTTGACTAACACAGTTTATGTTTTGTAGTGAAGTTTCTTGAAAATGCATTTTTTGAAATTGAATTTTCGTTAATTAAACTACAACATATTTTGCTAAGAAAGCATTAAAACAATAACGCATGGAATATTTTTTGACGATTGGTCCTTTGAAACTTAAAAAAATTAGTGCTAAATGCATGTTAGCCGATTCAACTAATAATAAGTGTGAACGTATTAAAAATATGACAAATGTTTAATTGTTCTTTGTTGTCTTTAATAAACATTTTCACCCCTGAGGATACTAAGAAAATTTAGCGAAACCTTGGGCATGAAGTGAAGAAAATTTAGTTTTACTTGCAGTTGCGCACATTAGATCCATGAAGCCTATACAAGAACAAAATATTTAAATACAAGGGATCAGCACAAATAAAGCAAAAATAAAAATAGGCTAAACTTGTTAAAATGTTGCGACTCTATTTTTTGGTCCTTCACTGTAAGTAGTACATACATATGTATGGATTTATAAAATGGTCTTTTGCGAAAGTATAAATGTTCAACTTCAATTACAAAAGGATGAATACCGTACAGTGAATTGGAATTACAATAGCCTTATGTTCGTATTGTTCTAATGGTAAAACAAATAACATAAAACCTTAAATAAGTTATATTCAAAATAAATGGCATGAAAAATGTTTGCGGCTTAGCATTAAGACCCAGTTATTTTAACTCGGTCTGAAGAGTATTTCAATGACAAAGTTTTAGTTTCCATCTATCGATGTGAAGAATACGACAACAAATCAAAACATGGCTCAGGAAAGTTATCAGGAATGGCATCCCTCGGATAAAAAAAGCCTTTTTCTTTCATTTCCAATGACAATTTTTGCATAACGATTTGTCTACCTTTTTGCCTCTCGTTTACTTGAGGTGAAAGTGTCAATAGCATGTGTGCAAACAGTGCACATTTTCACTTATACACACAAATCAGTAGATGAGAAATCAACACATTTGCATGAGGCATATGTGTAGGCATCTGGCAGCAAAGGCTAAAACGAGTCAATATCATTTGTTTGTCCTTACCAACTCACTTTGGATAGTTAGTCAGGTGTGTTCGAAATGCTTGCTTACTGTCAATGTTTGTTGTTGAATCTTTTCATGCGATATGTTGACCTCATACAATGATACCAGCGTTGGTTGGTTGTTTTATCAATACTGTTTTGTTGAAGTATGGTATGCAGTCATGTTTGTTATGGATTTTATTGCAGCTCTAGGCTTTGAATCAGAGGCCAAAACTAACAGTTATTTAAGATTTTGAACTGAAAAAGTTATTCGATTTTGGAGTTCAAAGAAATAGTCTCGTAACCTTTATTAGTGATAAATATTTTTTCGTCGCATATACGGCGACGCATCCGCGTGAGTAGTGGTACGTACTTCCACTCGGTAGGACCAAGTTTCGATCCCTGGTCAGAGCAACATTATAAAAAAAATATTTTTTAATAATCTCATAAAATAATTTCCCGTTCGGAGGCAGCGTAAAACTGTAGGCCCCTCCATTTGTGGAACAAAATGAAGACCGGTACCAAAAATTGGAGGGGAGGGGAGGCCAAACACCTAGAAAAATTTTATAAGTGGCAACAATTTTTTTAATTTCTTGGATTTGAGTATAGTTATAGGGGAATTGTTTTGTCTATAATGTTTGTTGCGAGTCAATATTAAAAAAACGTCGAACATAAAAGAAGAATATATCGATGGTCCTCTGACATAAGAGCACAACTCAAAATTTCATGCCTCTTAGTTATAAAGCCGATAATGTTTATAAATAATCATGTTTTTCCGTGGAAAATCGGTATGTGCTTGGTGGTTACCAATCCAATAGGAGCGCAGTTTGGCCATTTGTCACAAGACCGAAGTAGGAAACCCTTACTACTGAACAGTGGCACATGTCTCACAGTTATAGTTAATATTGGCATAAGTCAAAAACTGTCGATAGGTTAGTGATGCTGCTATGTGAAATAATGACATTTTTCATGTTGTGGCGTTGTTCATTACATAGTTTCAGTAAGACACTTATGCTGGATTTCCACAAGGCACTAAATGGCAAATGACAAAGTTGGGAATTAAAAAATAATCGTGCTATTACGTGCAAAAAAATTTCATTAAGCCCATACATTTTTGGCCTATTGGAAATTCGGCATTATTAATTTTTTTATGAGAAATAACGATATTTTTCGTTTTGTCCCGTTGTTCAGCAATACCAGTGGACAGTGGCGGATTTATCGTACAGGCAACATAGGCTGAAGCCTAGGGCGGCAGAATTAAGGGGCGGCAAAATTTAAGACAGCTAAATTAAAAGAAAAAAATTTATTTGGATTCAGCTGCACTTGAAATTGTGTTTGTGTCTGTAAAATATTATTAATGATTCATCTCATTCAATACAATTCAAAATTAGAATTACGCTGCGAATTTTTCCTTAGTATAGCAGTCGTTGAAATTTCCATTTAACTTTCATTCACGCGGCTTAGAAACCTGACGGCGCGCCTGCGCGTGACGCAAAGAAACAGCCGACACGCTGCCCCGAGAACGAGAATCATCTAAAAGGTTACCACACTTGACAACACTGCCGAAAAACGAGCGTGCATTTTCGAGAAAATTCTTGATTCCAAGCCCACCAGTTTTTCATAAGTGTATCATAACGTGAATAATCTGAAGGTTAGCTTCCGTCGTATGTCAAATTAGGCAGTGTATCTGTGTATGGTCTTCTGTTTGTCTTGCGCGAGGTCAAAAAATCTTCCGGATGAGCGATTTTATTTTGTATACTCGCATAGCGCTACTTCAATGTCCTGATAATTGGATTCTACTTGTCCAAACCTTTAAAGCATTTCAGTGCAGTTTTAAAACGCGTGAAAAACTATCTCAGATCTTCATTGAGCGAAAACAAACTGAATGCTCTTGCGTTGCTGACTATAGAGTCAGATTTGTTTCTATCTATCGATTGTGAAGATATTATCTGCGAATTCGCAGCTGAAAAATCAAGACGTAAAGAACTGTGAAAAAGAAGTGTTTGAAAGAGGGTTTTTGTTGAATACCTTATCCATGCTGATGTCGAATTTGTTAATTCCGTTATGTATTTCATTATTAACGAACTATATTGTAATAAAGCACTGACAATAACAATCATATTTGATATATATATATATTTTTTTTTTTTCGTGAAAAAAGGGCGGCAAGTTATGAATTGCCTAGGGGCGGCAAATATTTAAATCCGCCACTGCCAGTGGAGTTATATTCGTTTAATTTCTTAAGAGTCGTTTTTATTTGAGTCCAACCCTTACTTAATCTTTAGAAAAAATTCATAATTTGAAAATATTTCCCTACAGAATGACTGCAAATATTCCGTAATAATTACGTTCCCAGATATGTTACTGCTAAATTACGAAATACAAAACCTTTAATTGGCTCTATAGTCTAAGAGCTAGCAACGTTTTCGAGCAGGAATTTCAGGTCACCTGGTTTTTTGATATGACATCTCTTTCACTCCCTCGGTTAGCGTGGGGGCCATCTGGCAGGCGGTAATGGTTGAGTTGACTAGTGCGCATCGTATCTTTACAGTTAAAATTTCTAATTTTTTGAGTCATTTTAGTAAGGCTAATTTTCTTTTTATTCGCTTTAACAAACTTTTAGAAACATTGATTGATTATTGCCAGACATGTCCGTTGTTGCTAACATTGTGCCAGACGTCGTTTTTTATTAAAAAAAATTTATTTTTCAAATCATTTAATGTGATCTTGTTTAAGTACTAATGAATCTAAAATTAATTTGCCAGACATTAATTCGGTTGCTAAAGCAAGATCCAGATCGATTTAAAGCTGAAAAGTATTACGCTGGTAGTGAAGGAGATAGTAGCAAAATAGTGAATTTTCATAGGAATTTAGTATGAAAACTATAACTATTTATCTAACGTTATAACACAAATCTAATTATTGGAATATCAAAAATAATTTTTTTTCAAATACATACTTTAAGGCAAATAAACACTTAAAACATTTAAAAAAACATCAAATTCTATAGTGTCGGAATAAAGCAAGAAAAGCAAGAGAAAAACACAAATATTTTTATATTTATAACATTATCATAACATTTTTCTATTCATACATTATCATAACATTTTTATATTTATAATATTATCACAACATTTTTATATTTAAACACTGGTTTACACCGAAAATGCACAGCGGATGCCACTATCCAACTCCTATGCAGATTTCGAAATTTGGTATTTTTTCCATATATAAGTTTTCAAGATATTTTCAATTTACTGTTATTCAGCTTAAAAAAATGGTTCCACTTAATCACGTATATCTTATACGAAATGTAGCAAATGAAACGTAGAAAAACTCCCCATAAACAGTATATATTCATGTATGTACATACATCAGTTTTCTATAAACTTAGTATTTTTTTGAGAAATTTATTAATCATTCCAGATTTTTTATTTTTTATGAAAAAATAAAAGAAATATTTTTTTTTTTAATTTTTTTCATTTGTATTAAACCCTTTTCCTTTACAAAAAAAGCATGCTGCTAACGAAGAAAGTCGATAGATATTTGTATAAATAAAGATGTGAAAGGTCATATGAAAATGTATGACCATAATCGTACGAGTATTAGTAACATTCTTTACTGCTCATATGTATTTCATAATTTTTTTTGATTTTACCATATTTTTTTTTATCTTTTCAAATTACTACTTGTTTTTTTTTTGCTGTAAAAAAACAGGCTTTAATACAAATGAAAAAATAAAAAAAAAAATCTATTATTTCTTAAATTTTTTCTCTGCTAAATTAAATTTTTTTTTTTAATTTTTTCATAAAAAAATAAAAAGTCTGGAATGATTGACAAATTTCTCAAAAAATACTAAGTTTATAGAAAACTGATGTACAACATATAAGTTATCACACCTGTAATCCCAATACTAACCAATCGCGCACCCTTTACTCACGTTGCCGGGCATGTGACTTCTTCATTGCCCCAAATAGCACTTTCGCTGACTTAGCACACGCGCAAGCGATCGGTAACACAATACGCCCAATAAGGCGTGAGAAGTGCAGCATAAGCAATATTGGCCTACACGCGCAACTCATCG
>NW_023458570.1:3733538-3759705 GCF_013731165.1 Rhagoletis pomonella | reverse complement strand
TAGTTGGTAAGAAATGAATATTGTTCGAGTCAGTTGAATGAGGGAGTCCACAAGGAACCTATCTATTGTGAAACAAATTAATTTGTGTATTTCCTTTTGATTGCAACCAGTGCACAATAAACCTATTTATTTGTGAATCAAATTATTTTGTGTATTTCCTTTGATCGGTGAACATTGAGTTCACCGCAACTTTAATTTTTTATCAGTTCTCCTTCCGAGAACTGTAAGTTATATACTGTATATGGGGAGTTTTTCTACGTTTTATTTGCTACATTTCGTATAAGATATTCGTGATTAAATGGAACCACTTTTTTAAGCTGAATAACGGTAAATTGCAAATATCTCGAAACTTATTCTCCTTCTTATTTGGCGTTGTAACCGCCTAAGCGATTTTGGCCGAGTTCAGCAAAGCACGCCAGTCGTTTCTCTTCTACGCCAATTGGAAACGCCAAGTGAAGCCAAGTCCTTCTCCACCTGATCTTTCCATCGCAGTGGGGGCCTCCCTCTTCCTCTGCTACCACCAGCGGGTTCCGAGTTGAATACTTTCAGAGCTGGGGCGTCGAGCCACGTGGCCAAGCCAGCGGAGGCGCTGTATTTTAATTCGCTGCATTATGTCCACGTCGTTGAAAAGCTCATACAGCTCATCGTTCCATCGTCTGCGGTACTCGCCGTCGCCAACGCGTAAAGGCCCGTAAATCTTCCGCAAAATCTTTCCCTCGAATACTCCAAGAGCCGCCTCAACGGATGTTGTCATTGTCGATGCTTCTGCGCCATATACCAGCACGGGCATGATGAGTGACTTATAGACAGGGTACGAAAATAAACTATATTGTACGTTCGTTTCGTTTATTACTTCAACAGTTCGGTACAATACGAAAGCAAAACGGCTGAGTTCACTTTGGCGATAGTACACTACAGTAGTTTAGTAGTTACAGACGAAACAACAAACGAAATGAATCGTGCAGAGAAAAATATATATATGTATGTACACATATCCAATAACTAAACACAAAACAAATAGCTGCAATGAATAAAAAAATAAAAATGTTTTTTAATTGAATTGGATATGAAAATTTACAGAAAAAAATATTTTTCACGTAATTGAAACATTTGTGATATCACCCTATGGCACAATTGTCACAAACGAAAAGCAAACGTTTCTAGTTGGGGAAAATGACAGTGAATCTTACAAATTGTTTCTGACTATGTACAAAACCACAAATGATATGATGATCGATGAGCAAATGGTAATTGTTTCGTACAGTTTATTTTCGTACTCTGCTTATAGAGCGTCGTTTTCGTACGTCGAGAGAGGACTTTATTCCTGAATTGTCTACTCAGTCCAAAGTAGCACTTGTTGGCAAGAGTGATTCTGCGTTGGATTTCCATGCTGACATTATTGTCGGTGTTAATGCTGGTTCCCAAGTAAACGAAATTCTCTACTTTTTCGAAATTGTAACTGTCAACAGTGACATGGGTGCCAAGGCGCGAATGTGCTGACTGTTTGTTTGATGACAGGAGATACTTCGTCTTGTCCTCGTTTACCGCCAGACCAGCAAAGTGAATGCGCTTCCTTATCCAACATGGAAAAGGCAGAACAGACTTAATACCGAGCGGTTCAGTTCTGCAGCTGTTATTATTAAAGAAGTCACATGAAAGGGAGTCGCCCTGTCTGAAACCCCGTTTGGTGGCGAGATCTCGAAAACTTATATATGGAAAAAATACTAAATTTCGAAATCAGCACGCGATTCTGCATAGGAATTGGATAGTGGCATCCGCTGCGCATTTTCGTTGTAAACCAGTGTTTAAATATAAAAATGTTATGATAATGTTATAAATATAAAAATTTTATGATAATGTATGAATATAAAAATGTTATGATAATGTTATAAATATAAAAATATTTGTGTTTTTCCCTTGCTTTTCTTGCTTTATTCCGTAACTATAGAAGTTGATGTTTTTTGAAATGTTTTAAGTTTTATTTGCCTTAACGTATGTATTTGAAAAAAAAAATATTGATATTCCAATAATTAGATTTGTGTTATAACGTTAGATAAGTAGTTATAGTTTTCATACTAAAATCCTATGAAAATTCACTATTTTGCTACTATCTCCCTTACTACCAGCGTAATACTTTTCAGCTTTAAATCGATCTGGATCTTGCTTTAGCAACCGAATTAATGTCTGGCAAATTAATTTTAGATTCATTAGAACTTAAAAAACATCATATTAAATGATTTGAAAAATACATTTTTTTTAATAAAAAATGACGTCACAATGTTAGCAACAACGGACATGTCTGGCAATAATAAATCTATGTTTCTAAAAGTTAGTTAAAGCGAATAAAAAGAAAATTTGCCTTACTAAAATGACTTAAAAAATTTGCATTTTTAACTGTAAAGATACGATGCGCTCTAGTCAACGCAACCATTACCGCCTGCCAGATGGCCCCCACGCTAACCGAGGGAGTGAAAGAGGTATCATATCAAAAAACCAGCTGTCCTGAAACACCTGTTTTCACGAGGTTGCTAGCTCCCGTACTACTACTGAAAATTATGAAATTTTGAGTTGTGTCGTTATTGCAGATGCATAATTTGCTTTTTATTCCAATTTTTGAATGTACCATGAAATAATTTCCTAACGAATAAAAAACATACCGTCTTGCTCGGATTAGTCATTAAAATAACGAAATGTGCTCGATTGATTGGTGTATTTAATATTAAATTGTTTTGAATAACTCGAAATGAGATTCATTTATTTTACTAAAAATTTCCAGGAGCAATAGTTTTGTTAATTTGACAGATCTTCTCGAGCAATATTTTTTGGAATATATATAACTAAAAACTTCTGTTATAAAACTTTCCGCCTATGGGACCCAGTGTTTATATCCTTCTTGACCCACGGCGATAATATAAATGCATTAAAATAGAGCTATTAAAAGTGAGATAAGAAAAACGATTCCAAACATTTAAAAAATCTGCAACATACTTAAGCACCTTTCCAAAAACAAAAATCGTTCTCTACAAACCTCTCATGAGGCCCATGGTATATGGTGCAGAAGTCGAACAAAGCTGAACGGCTTATATTTCCACCACTGTTCGTAACACCTACTGCCCTGTTCGCGTAGGCGATGGTCTCTGCCCAAAACGGCAAACAGCTTGGATGCCAAAACTACCGTAAGAAATAGTAAAATTAAAATTTTCTGTGGTATACAAACAGGAAATGATTAAAAAAATAACTTCAACTTGTTATACATGAAATACGCTGAATGAATGATTTCCCAACAATACTTTCAATTAGGTTCAAGACCATTAAATACAGAAGAAAGTAAACTTTCACTTATTTTAATATGGTGCTTAGTTTTCTATACAATCACGACTGCCAGTTTCAATATATGTATCATAGGTTGGCGCTTAAATATGTTAGTGTTTGGCGGAGCTTCTCCACCGTTTTGTAGTGTTTCCGCCGACACTGAGCGGCGCACAGTGGTCGGAAAAGCCATGTCTTACGATAAAAATTAGAAGCGCTGTTACGATTATAATAAAACTTCCGGATCGTTAAATTATTGTAATGTTAAATCCGAATATGCCATAAAATTTATAGTTTTACAATTGACATCAACTGCCAATTTCTCTAAAATTAAGGAACTCTTTTTGGAAATACCACTAATTACGTTTTTTGACATCCTGATCTGGAAGTGTTCATGGTAGAGTACTCGAACATGGTATGGAGATAACAATCGCATACTCATGGAGAAAAATTGCGGTTATTGGAAAAGGGATCGTGGCACCTCCCATACAAAAATTTCAAAAAATGCTAAATTCGGCATACTGCATATCTCAGGAAGTGTTCATGGTAGAGTATTGCAACTTGGTATGGAGATATATGTATGAATTTAATCAGAAAAGGCTTTGATTTCAAATCATTCTCAAATGTATATCAAACCTAATTGTTTGCTCGGTCGCTGCCTTAAAGACTTCAAATACATACATATGTACCTCGGCTTGAAATACCGATGCATGTTACCAAAGAGAGAAGTGCAGATTGTTCCCGTTTTCAATCATACACACGTACATATGTATATACATACTTACATGCGGATGTACAATATATGCATGACCCCGTAGGTGTAAGTATGTGCATCTGACACCTGTAGCCTTATTGAAAATTCCTAAACCAAAAATTTTTAGATTACTTTGCCCATATCCTCATGTTAATATTATTGCCTATTTCTCTTTTCTCCTTTTCTATATGCAATATCAACTTTTTGTATGGGCATCATATTTATTGGCAAATTTAGTAAATTACTTTGAAAACATATATATACATATCTACATCAGTGGCGGATGTAGGATTTTATTTGGGTTCTACTTGTCAAACAACGTTAAATTACAGGCATCTAACCCTAATTTATTTTTCATGCAAATATAGGTTCGAATATTTTTTATGAAGTGTGAAGTACAGTGTTTTGTAATATAATATTACTTTTCGAGGGCGCTTGAAGAAGTAAACTTTTAGTTTTTAATTTTTTAATTTAACTTTTTAATTTTTATTATATTTTTCAAGTCATTCATATTTTTATGCGCATACAAATGTCTGGTTACACAGTTGAAAGTGAAATTTCCTACATACGTGCACCGCGGAAAAAGACAAAAAGTAGTATTAGAAAGTTCGATTTGACCGCATGAATTCAGATACTCCATGTTAAAGATTCCAAAAAACCGCATAAAAATCTAGTGAGGCAATATTAAGCAAAACCAAACAATTTATTTCTTCACTTCAGCACTTATTATTCCATGTAAAACTGAACATTAATTAAATAAATGAAATTTTATCTGTATTTTAAACAAAAACAAAAAAAATACCACAATAAACACATGAATTATGTAAGAATACAAAGACAAATTAATTATTATAATTATTAAGCATTGACTCTTACACACTGAGAAAAAGTAATAACAACTCTCATAAAAGCAAAATCGCTACAGTGAAAAGATAGTTTGAAAAACCGCATAAACTCGATTCCGCGTAAAAAGTTGCATAGAAAAGATCTAGGTGTATTTCGTAAATTTACACCCTTAACTATCCAACCCTTAACTATCTAAGTTTTTCGTGCTCCAAAACGAAGTTCACGGATACAGCCATTTTTGATTACATTTGACAGTTCATTGTTTATTACCGATTTAAAAAAAAAGGAGGAGGTTATCTATTCGACATGTGGTTTCGTTAATTTAAGTTTGTTAACGTAAAATGTTTTTGGTTATTAACCGATTTGAATGATTCTTTGTTCTTGGGTTAAGGACGGCCCGGCAGTGGTAACAATTAAGTTTTATCAAAAGTGGGAGGTGGCACCGCCAACTTATGGTTACATAGGTATATCTCAGTAACCAGTTTATCAAATTCAACCAAACTCGGTATATATGATTCTAGCAAAGCTTCGGGTTGAAATTTTTAAAACTCAAGTCTTATAAAATTACACGGTTCAACAAAATTTGGTCGTATTTTATCTCAAAAACGGGGCCGATTGTTTGATGCTGATTTGAAGTGCATTTACAAAATGTTTCTAATACGTTCAGTTTTTGAGAGAAAAACTGTTGAAGTGTCGAAAAAGGGCAAAAATGGCAATTTCTAAAAACTCTTAAAAATATAATTTGGACGTAGTTTTTCCTAAGGAGAAAACCACGCATTAATGAAAATCCAATTAGTATGATGCATTCTACCTCATGTCTATGGATTGAGTAGAAAGGGGTGAAAAACTAAAAAAACCTTTGTAAAAAAATCTATCGAAGAACATGGCAAACGATTCAACCAGAACATAGCCACTATGGAGAAGTGGTATGTTCGGAAATCAAACCTTCACAAGCTTGCTCACAAGGTCCAAAAAATGTTTGAGAATTTCACTCCAGAACGCGGAAAGTGTTAAGAGACAAAATACTGGCTAATAATGAATCTGGGATATTGATTTTCAGTTGTTGATTTGTTCATGAAATCACTTTGCTTTTAAAATAAATTCATAATGAGATTTTCGTATTTGTGCGAAAACAAGTGTATGCTATTGAAGAACTGAGTTCTTTTTTTATTTTCACTCATTTCTAATCAACTCATCGACAGTGTAAAAAAATTCATAACTCAAATTATTGTAGAGTGCACCCCATAATACTATACTGAAATATTGCGCAGTATTGAGCTATCACTGTGATTTTTTTCATTTTTTTTTGAGATGGCATATTTTCAAAAACTGATATTTTTTTTATCAAAAACTGTTTATGTGAAAAATTTTTCAAGAAAAAAAATTTTACAAATATTTCTTTTCATAGAGAATTTTGATTTGTGTATATGTGATTTTTTTCAAATTCCCCCTTCCTAATAGCCGAGTTTTAAGTTCGGTGTCTTACATGCTTGCACTGGAATTTCCGTTTTTCGATGCAACTTGATCATCAACAATTGAGTAGTGCACTTGCAAAGTGCGCTATGTAAAATTGCTTCGATTTTTAGTTTTTGGTGGATTACGTATCAGTATTTAAAGTAGTGTCATGTCCACTAATAACACAGTGCAAAATCTTTTTATATTCTGAAAAAATAGCATAAAATGTTAACTCTTCTTCCAAAAGTCGGTATCATACTTATTTATAAACTCTCAAAAGTATCCATCTTCTGATGAACCTAGAAAACTGCTTTAGGTCGTATAGACTGTTAATGTTATCTTGTGTCATGGTATGTTGTGTTATAATTTTATAAGGCTCTTATTTATCTAACTTTTCAGGTAATAATAAAAAAGATTCAATTTAAATGTTACTTGTTGTCGTAGTCGTTTTTTCAAATTTATGGCTTTCTATTATAAAATCACATAACGCTGTTTGCAAGTGGACTACTCAATTCGTTAATTTAAAACGAAAACAATAATAATCTGTAACTGTATTTTGGAGGTCATTTCGAATATGGTGTTCTTCAATACCTAGCCATTGGGTTATACAGGAAAAAAGTTCTACACATATTCACTCGTTTTCATTTTTTAGCCCATGTACCAAACATTTGCCAGTACTACGTATGTTTATAAACTAGGAAGTAATTTCAGCAATTCTCAATACACACAACCTTTTGCAGAAACATATACACCAATATAATAAAAAAAAGTTTCTAGAGATACCAAATATTATGCCCGCAATGCACAGTATTATCCAAGCTCTTATATACCTTTACTACCCGAAAAATTTACGTAATATTGCACATAAAAATACGTTGCATTGAAATGAAAAGCACAAGGAAAAGTTTCAGAAAATGTATGCCTAAAATTTCAAGGCTTTATGGCTTTTAGGGATTTTGTAACACAACTCATTTAAGGTAGCGAGCAATGGAATGGGATTATGAGCTTAAGAGTATGATATATTTTGTAAAATTCATAATTCATTTTTAGTGCAAAAGGGCTAAACGCAGTGGTTCGTTGGAAAATGTATTCATATGAAAACTATGTGTCTACTTGCAACATGTTGCAAGCTTTTTCGCAGCGTGAATAGAGTACTATTTTGAGGAGCAACGGTTGCAGTTGTGGAATCTCACACTTCTGAGGAATTTCAAACTTATCTCACAGAAACATGTTTTATATGCAATACTAGCAGACCCGGCGAACTTCGTCCCGCCCAAAATTATTATATATTTTATTGAAACTTTTTGGTCCAACATTTTCACCAACAATTCACGTTTACGATTTTCATTGGCACATTCGTCTGCTAAGATTATGGTTTGGTTGTCATTTGCCGCTTTGAATAACCTAAGGAAAGTGTTATATCCGTGACGAAGTTCTTGAAATTCTCCAGTTGTGCGGCATTTCATAGCACGGTTATTCGCAAAGCGAAATAAATTTTTTCCTCTTCACTCCCTGGCGGCAACAATGACCCGGTTCTATAGTGAATGTCCTAGAAGCTTTACAGTATAGTTGGTGGCAATTTCAAAATGGGTGCGGATCATTGTTCTACAGAAATGCAATATACATCTACTTATTTCAGACGAAATACCTTAAAAGTTTGAACGCATAATAATATGGGAAAATCACATCCAATGGGCCAATCGCAACGCAGGAGCGTTGGATATACTCAATGGTGCAACAGCTCTATTTAATCTGACCTTCACGGCCCCTTTCTCACTTGGCTATTTTTAGTAATAACTTGACTTCAGCACCACTTGGCAGCACGTTTTTGCAATAGTATTGCATACATATTTGGCCAAATCGGATAATAAATAAGATTTTTAGTAATAACTCAACTACAGCGCCAACTGTCGCATTAAATTGTGAAACTAAACCATCCAGAGACACACTCAAACACACACAAAAAGTTTCGTTAAAATCCGTACAACCATTTAGGAGGATTTCACTCACAAAGACACCTACAGAAGAATTATAAATACATTCAAAGATAGCTAAAGGTCGGTACGTTTGTAGGCCTCACACCCCATTTTCAAATAGCCCAAATTTTCTCCATGAGTATGGGCTTGATTTCAACTACATACATATCTCCATAGGAAGTTCCAGTACTGTAGCATGAATACTTTCAAGGCTATGCAGTATAAAAATTAAATTTATATGGGAGGTGCCGCGCCCCCCTTTCCAACAGCTGCCCTTTTTCTTCATGAGTATGCCATTGATTTCTTATATCTCCATACCAAGTTCCAGAACTCTACCATGAACACTTCCAAAGATATGCAGTATGAAAAATTCAGTTTGTATGGAAGATGCCACGCCCCCTTTTCCAATAGTTACAATTTTTCTCCAAGAGTATGCGATTGATTTCATATATCTCCATACTAAGTTCCAGAACTCTACCATGAACATTTCCAGAGATACGTAGTATGAAAAATTTGGTTTGTATGGGAGATGCCACACCCCTTTTTACAATAGCTTAAATTTTTCTCCAAGGGTATGCGATTGATTTCGTATATCTCCATACCAAGTTCCAGAGCTCTACCATGCACACTTTCAGAGATAAGTAGCATGAGAAATTCGGTTGGTATGGGAGGTGCCACGCCCCCTTTACATATTGATTTTTTTAGCCTAAAACCATCCTTGGGACACGTGCGGCAGGTGGCAGTTTCAAAAAAATCGGTTCTGCCGCTCTCAAGCCTTGCGAAAACTAAAAAACGGCTTTCAAAATATATATTAGTTGAGATATATTATAATTATATTTTGACAGTCTCTGTGGTTTCTGATGGGCGCAAAAATATCTTGCTTAGTGACGAATTCGCCCCTTGATATGGTGGTTGCTCAAAGCTATTTATATTCGAAATTGCATG
Organism: Rhagoletis pomonella; assembly: GCF_013731165.1. Lineage (NCBI taxonomy): Eukaryota > Metazoa > Arthropoda > Insecta > Diptera > Tephritidae > Rhagoletis > Rhagoletis pomonella. The sequence goes on along the minus strand of NW_023458570.1, from coordinate 3,750,420 downwards.
AAAACTGGAAAACAGGAATCTATAAGCTTATCCAGGCAAAAATCTACCTAAGTACCGAATTTTAAGCAAATCGGACCATAAATTCGATTTCTTCGAATAGATCGATCCCTGGTCCACTTCTCGGAAAAAATGGATCATATATGCTAATATGTGCTAAAAAGCTACCTACGTACCGAATTTTAAGCAAATCGGACCGTAAATACGATTTTTTCGAATAGATCGGTCCCTGGTCCACTTCTCGGAAAAAATTGATCATATGTGCTAATATATACTAAAAAGCTACCTGCGTAGTAAAACTAAAGAATGTTAAGAAATATTTAGTTTGAACATTTGGAATGTTTGAAGAAGGTTGCCACGTGTTTAAAAAGTTACATTTAAATTATTCAATAATGGATGAATTATTGAAATATGGGTATCAATCAAAATGGGTTTGAAGAGGCTTTATTCCTGACTTTTATTTAGGAGGGTTGCCATTTGTTCGAACAATCAAATTCAAATTATTTCATCAGTTTATTGAATCACAATGTCAGACGAAAGAGATTTAATAAAATTTTAGTTTGAAAATACTTTTGAAAATGAATTTCAAAAATTAGAGGTCAAGTTAAAGACCTTAGCCTGTACGTGTGAGATAAAGTTTTATTTATTTTTTTTAATTAAGAACTTTTCATCGGTATCGGGTGATTTGAAAGCCACTAAAGTCGACAAATTTTATACTAAGAATTTTAATAAGAGCGTAGCCATGCGTAAGCTCTTCACGGAAGCAAATGTCAAAAATAAATTCTTTGAAATAAAATGTTGGTTTGACGTTTTTTTATTTCTTTATACAAATAGATAGTAGAGAACAGGAATAAAAAATTTTGGAATAAAGTTAAATGCAGGGTGTCCTGCGGTATTCCAGAAAAAAAAAATTTAATTAAAATTTCAAAAAATGGTAAATTTTAATGGAATGAATAAAAAATATATGTAAAAATATGTTATTTTTTATTGTTTGTTAAATAGTACGAGTTTTTAGCTTTCGAAAGAAGAAATAAAAACCCTTTTCTTTTATGCCCCTTTTGAAGTAATGCGTTTTTTGCTAATGCATAAAATCATTTTTTAATTTTTTCATTAGATCTGCATGATTCGTATTATTTTCAAAAATGAAATGCCGGATTAAAAAGCTTGACCTGTAGACAAAGAGTTGCCACCTGTTAAAAAATTAAATCCAATCGAAAAGGGTTTATTTCTTAATTACATGTAGAGGGCTGCCACCTGTTTAAAAAATCAAATTCTATTTGAATTAAAGGAATTAGGTAATTGAAATAAATAAGTATAGGAGTCAGACGAAAGAGGTTTAAGAAGGTTTTAGCTCGCAAATATTACCAAGAGGGTTGACAACTGTTTGTAAAGTAAAATTTAGTTAAACTAAAATAATAACTGTGTCAAACCAAAGGTTTACGACATCGTGTTTGATATTTTATTACAAATACATACATTGTCAATCAGTGGTTTGTTCTGATTACATTCCTTTTAAATTACGGACTCTTAAATTAACCCAGGAATGTTTTTACTCTTCACTTATTTCTTTCTAAATATTTTCAATTTTTTCTTTTGCCTGATACCCGTATTTATACACATATTTCAGATACCTATTCCCTTATTTAAAGTGAACTTGATTTTATAAACATGTGGCAACCCTTCTACGTGTAGTTTAGAAGTAGAGCGTTTTCAAAACCATTTCAATTGATACCCATATTGTAATATCTAATTAATTCAACTTATTAAATAATTTTAATAAAATTTGTAACAGGTGGCAACCGGTTTCAAAAAAATAAAACTTTATTGTACAACTATTGCCAAGCACTGTCATTTGTCACCTCACTTTTGAAAATAGAACGAACTATATGTACATACTTATGTAAATGCCATAAGAACCCAAATTTTTAACTTCAAACTGCATTTACAGTAAAAGTATGTAAGTTATCCAAAAACAATTTTTGAATTGAGCTTCCTCAATTTTACTAAGAAGCGGATTTTGATTTAAATCCGTCCATTATTCTATTTTATCCCACATTTTATATGGAAGGGAAGCACTGTAAGCCATTTCGGTTATATTACACTTTTTGCAAGCGTTTTATAAACTAAAGATATGCGCTTCGTAAGTTTTATGTTTATTTTAGTAAACTTCAAAAAACCTACTTTACTTTGATTGGTACATATTTCAAAAATTTATACAACTACTTTTTGAGTAGTCCCATTATCGTCGCATACTGTGACAGTCTTTTTCGGTGCATATCTGCCAAGTTAATTACGCGCAGATTATCGGTACAACATGACTGTGATCGTGCTTGATTAATTAATAACAATAAAAAATTGTCGACTTTGAACGGAGCATGAGCGCCCGATAAAAATCGCCGCATTATTTCCAATTTGATTGTTCTACAATGCTTGCAATGTTGCTTATAGTCAGTACAACTTCGGCTCAGATTGTCGCATTTCGAAAAATTGTGTTGGTTCAATGAAATGCGCCGAAAATCGGCCCATTGCGCCAATAATGGGATCTTAGCTTAAGTTTATTTTGCTTGTTGGGAAATTTTTCACTCAACCGTTTCCTTTTTTATGTAATTTAGTATAGAATTTCACTTTAATCGATATTACTAGACTGACGCGCTGGCATGCTAACGAAAAAGTTTAGAAAACAAAAACTACTAAAGGAAGCGCAGGAAGTAAGAGTAGTATGTATAACCAACTCATACAACAAGCCAACATATGTAACAGTAATTGAATGATGCTATTGCTGCCTTAAGACCATGGAATAAACAAGAAGGGTTAACGGGAAAACCAACTGCAGAACAAGAAGGAGATTGTGGAAAGGAAACAGGTAAGGAAAAAAAACAAACGATGGTAGTAATCGAGCGCGCCTACCCAACTGGAGTGTGATTGCGCTTACACCCATAAGTGGGAGGATGTTTGCCTACAAACTATGTCAGCTATTAGGAGTCATTCAAGCAGCAACAATAACAACGATAATAGTAAAAAAAAGTGAACTTTTCTCATTTCCCCAATGGAAAAGGGACGAAAAAATAAAACTTTATAATAGCAACAAGGCCAACTGAATGTTGCAACAACTCGAGCACCAATGGAGTTGAACAAAAGTATGGGAAACCGTAGCTGAAATACATAAGGCGTAGTAAAAGCGTGAGTGGGTAAATGTGTGTGGTACACGCAGGATACTGAACTCAGTGTTGACTTAAGTATCATAAAGCGTTCAGAAGGGAATGAGGGAGGGTGAAAATTTGCGACAACAAACACATATGCAACCACTTAAAGCACACAAAACATGCTTTTTATCAGCTAATACGATTGTCAACTACTTGACCGCCAGTTGTGTGAAATAAACCAAACCATTGTCAGAAAGCTAACAGCATTAAAAGCATGTTTGGTTAGTTACAACAAGCCACCAGCTCTAAATAGGTATATTCTCAAAATTTATTGGTATGTGTTAAATTATTTTTTGCTGAGTTACAGAGTTGAAATGTCGAGATAAAATATAATAAAATAAATTTAAACTTTCTCAAAATTAAATTCTTCAGCGCATTAAATCGCTATTCATTATGAGTACACGGTACATGTAATTTCTAATTGCCACTTTTTGCAAGGGAGACTCGTTAGCAGCGCTTCCACTCACCCAGCCACTCTTCTTTCGCCATCTCAAGTTTTTATATCATGACAAGCATAGCGCTTTTCAAAATTGCCAACTTACTGGGTTGTTTGTTGACTTTTTGAGTTTATTAGACTGACCAAATGTCCGCAGGAATGCACTGGAGTGACAGTTGAGTGGCAAACTTGTATCCGTTAAGGCAAACGCTGAGTATTGGTCAGTGTCTTGAGTGGCTGCCTTGACAGCGTCAAGAGGAAAAGAGCGAAAATTGCAAGCGAGGGTAGAATGGTTTTTATTTTAATTTAATTTTCATTCTGTTGTCACTTTACTCTTCTTGTGCTGTTGCCTTTATTAGAAGTTTTTTGCCTTTTGAAATCCTATTAATAATAATAATATTTTGGCGCCTATCCCTTTTCTAAGGATTTTGGCCGAGCTTTTTCTTTATTTTGTAGTGTGCGATTTGATGTTGTTACACAAATGGAGGGACCTACAGTTTTGTCATGGCAGAAATACACTCGGAGGTTTTCCGTTGTCTGCTGACGGCCCGACCGCTGTTAGAAAAAACTTTTTCTAATGTCATGTTTCTAGGCCCAGGAATCGAATCCAGATCCTACGGACTACGGAGTGCTAGCACGCGTTACCATGGCATAACCCCTAGTGGCATAACCCCAATTTTTAAATTTGGAATAATGTCGCTCCTAATATAGTATCAAAAAGCCAATTTGTTTACTTGCATATTTTCCAGTTCTCAAAAGAAAACAAAGAATTTTTATCAAAACACCCTCAAGAAATGAAAAAGAAATTTTCTGTTAAAATGTTTATGTCCGTTTACAGTTCTCTTGAAATATAAGTATGTATGTATGTGTATGTAAATATTTCTTTAAGAAAATTTCAGCTGTTAGCAGGGGAGCCCACGATCCTAAATCGGGATTTACTCGAGCGTCATTTTGACCTATTGGATTTTGAAGATTCCATGATGGGAAGAAAAAAAGGTCATGTGATGTTTTTCCTTCCAGCAGTGGGTGGAGCATCTACAGGCTTCCAAAAATGTAAAAAAAAAAACAGTTACATGGATTTACTCGAGCGCGTCAGATATTGATAGTGAATAAATCAAACGTGTTTCAGATGACGCAGATATGCTAATCTGCCGGTTTGCATGGTGGAGGACAAGGAGGACAAAAAAAATTTACTCGAGCGGGTCAGACATGCACAAGGGATGTTAATTGGGCCCGAATGAACGTCCCATTCAATAATCGTGGCGCCTTCTTGAAGATGCAAAAAAATCGCCATTTGGATTTGCTCGAGCCGTCAGATATTCATACAGAAGGTTCATCTCGATGCCCTGGTCGCAGGGATACGCGTTTTTGAATGAATTATTATTCAAATAATAATATATAAATAAAATTTTATTCATAATTTTTCTAATTTTGAATGACGAATAAATTTTTATTCTTCATTCAAGCACTTTCGAATGATGAATACATTTTTATTCAACATTCAAGAAATTTCAAATAACGAATAAATTTTAATTCATAACTCAAGTAATTTCAAATAAAGAATAAATTTTTATTTTTCATTCAAAAGGTAAAGGGGGACAATTTCCAATTCCTATGACATCGCTGTGATAAATTCGTCAGTTGTTTGCATGCAAAAGAGATTTGTCGCGAACTAGTAGTGGTTCTAAATGTACTAGAAGCGCACCAGTTCAAAACTAGAGATTTTCCCCACAGGGTTTGGTCTAAGTTTCCCCACAGGGTTTGGTCTAACGTTTTCGCCAGCAATGCGTGTTCACGTTTGGTTTTGTGGTCGATAAAAGGCATATCCTCCATTGTCGTCTTAAATAACCTGACGAAAGCCGGGAAGAAGTCCTTGCGGCTTGATGGTGAATCGTCCTTGAATCTGTATAGTACAGTTTGTGGCAATTTCCAAACTGGTGAGTATCATTGGTCCACATTCTGTTTAGTCAACGTAAAGCAAGGACCGCAATGGTTCTGATGGTTGATTTAACGGGGATAATTTGACTTTGATCTCTGGTGCCTCCGAATTGACGATTTTTAGCAATAACTCGGCTCCAGCGCCACCTTGCACATCTCTTTTGGCAATAGTATTGCCCCTATCGTTACCAATGCATATATATCGCACGTTTAATAGTATAACGAAGTATTTCTAAATTTCAATTTTGTGGGAAAACGCAATCAAAGTTTTATCGATTCGTACAATTGGTATACAAAAAGACAGATAGAAATAGGGACACGATATCGAACCGAAAGTACTCATTTAAAGTATCGCTGGAAAAATATCGGGTACCCATTAATATCGGGATAAAAAGACTCGATATCCCAAATAACGATACCAAAATCAAAAAAAAAAGAAATATCTGAAAAAGTGGTTAAAAACCTCCGAGCGTATTTCTGCCATGAAAAAACAGCTTCTCATAAAAACGAGGAGAAGCTCGGCCAAACGCTAACATATTTTGTAAGCGCCAAACTATTATTTTTACACATAGAGATTGAGGTGTTGACTTAAAGCACCGAGACCGCGTGTTCAAATCCCGCCACATGCAACCCTAACGATAGTAAAAAATTTCTCTTCTTTAAAGGCCAATTTATATCGAGAAGAGTTGATAATCACATATGTCTTGAAAGCAATTTTTTCGCATTCTCTTTTGTGTTTTCTATTTGCTTCCAGACGCGTCAACCTTTATTGAATTCAAGTTCGTGGTTCTTTAAATGGGAGGCATCTGCACTCTTCCCCTTTCTCCTCACCTCCTTCGCCTTGGAACGAGCAGACTTGAAACAAGACTTGACGTGTCTGAAAGCTGACTAATTTGAGTTTATGACATTCGATACGATACTAGGATTCTGGTACTCGATTCCAAAAAATATCGTTTTAAAACTATCGAGTAAAAAATATCGGTATCGAATGCCAAAATTATCGAACGAGCAGACTTGAAAGCAAGACTTGACGTGCCTGAAAGCTGACTAATTTGAGTTTATGACATTCGATGTGATACTAGGATTTTGGTACTCGATTCCAAAAAATATCGTTTAAAACTATGGAGTAAAAAATATCGGTATCGAATGCCAAAAGTATCGATATAGTATCGTATCGTATCGAAATTCGTGTCCCTAGATAGAAAGACACATATCTTCGCCATATTTGGGAAGTTTGGTTATCTGCTAGACTGAACATATTCTACTTATCTAGCTTATTAATTGCGTAATTACATCTCCAAAAACGTAAATTTTGAGTTACATCTGTATATTATTAAAATTGCGATATCTCGAATATGAGTCAAATCGGATCACAAATACGACTCGACTCCAGCCCCACCTGGCGTTTTAAGTTGTGAACTTAAACTATACAGAGACCTGCCGTTTGTTGGATACACGTTGTGTTCCGGTAAATTGTCATTTTTAAACCTGGTTATACACTGCTCCTCAACCCTTCTTTATTCAACCATTGTAAATTTTGCAACCCGTTACTTTGCTTTGTCCACGCTTGTTGTGAAAATATATTTTAACGATGATATTTGAGTATCGAAGTATCGACTTAATTTTTTCAATACTCATCGAATACTCAAATTGCTCAACAGTATCAAATACATACGATTCGATACTCGATACTATTCACATCACTAGTATAGATGAATTATTAAACCAAAACTCATGTGTCACCAATCAGTGGTATGGAAGATATAACAGATACATCTCCGATCTAATACACAAAACAAACTACACAAATATTTGCGCAAATACCAATTAGTACAAATAGGAATCGAATAAGAATCTTGTTTGTACTAATTTGTATTTGCGAAAATATTTGTGTGGTGTATTTTGCGCATAAGCGGTTTTGCCACAAAAAAATTGCCAAATTCCTCAAAACAAATGAAAAATCCTCAAAATCTAAACAAATTACTCAAAATCTTCTTATTACAGATATCAGTATTGTGTACTGCATACTATTTACAGGTACTAAGTATAAAAATTAATTACATCCTCCAATTCAATTGGTATATTTTTTCTTGCGGTTCAAACAAAGTATCACCATTATTTTTGTTTTGCCTTGGTTTGTATATAATATTGCTGCAACTATATCAGTGCTCAATCTGGTCCTCAAGTCAGTCCTACACATTTTTAAACTACTAAATATACGTTCTACTGAAGCATTAGAAAAGGGATATATTAGTAAAGTAGATATAATTTTTTTTAATTGGGAAAGTTACATATATGAAACAGAAAAATCTTTTAATTCAAAAGCGTGTGTCCTATAATTTTCTAGATCTATTGAAAAATCAATATGAATATCCTTATGATCGAACAATGCTTGTTCTCTCCATTCGTTACCAAGATTTTGAAAGTTCAAAATTAATTGAAAATACAACGATGGAATGAAAAAAATTATCGATAACATTTTGAATATTTATCAGCAAATGCAGATGTGCTTAAGAGCGAAAAACACCACACAAGCGGCTTGACAAACCAAGCGAAATATCCCTTTCCTTAAAGCTATATATGTTGTGTATAGAGGCGTTTGAAGGTTTGACAAGCCGTTTGAGGGAATGTGAACAAAAATAGAAATTTTTTGACTTTCTGGCCGCCATGTTGACGTTTGATCAAACCGCTTACGTTGGGTATGATAAAATCGCCTCATTCCCAACGGAATGTTTACCGAATGAGGACGCAAGAGAAAAAAATCGAAGAAAATCAAACCCTTTTACATTATGAACCGGAAGAAAACTAAAATTCTTTGCTTGAACGAGTCATGTTTGCATGGTGTACGGAGAAATGGGAAAAGTAGGTTTGAAGAATGTTTGACAAGACGCTTGTGTGGTGTATTTCGCTCTTTATAAAACTTCGGACAGCTTTTTGTTCAAAAATTTGCAGAGCGATTTAACAAATCTCCTGTGTACAACATGGTTGCATTTGTTATCTGCAAATATATCGAGAGAAAATTCCTGAAAATAAAAATCCTCAAAAAATACTCAAGCGCACCCGAAATTCCTCACGTTTTGAGGAATCACTCACATTTTCACAGTAGGCCCAGTATGACCGATAAGTAAACGGGCCACAAAATTCATGGTTTTAGCTGCCTACATAAAAGAGTTACATCCCAAAAACTTGTATCTGAACAATCAGTGGTATAGGAGATATAGCTTATAGAGCACCGATTTTGACGATATTCTCAGTAGACTTTATACGATTATTTAGAAAATAAATGATTATTTAGAAATTAAAAAAAAATTAGGAGTTTTAAAGTAAAGCCCCATATCTGAGCAATCATTTGTACTGAGGCTATAGGCTATAGTGAACAGTTTTTTGTGGTAAAGTCGAAATCGAATTTCGGCTTGAAATAAGGCAGTTGTGAAATTTTTGGAAAATAGGCGTGGCACCGCCCACTTACGATGAAATGATGTATCTCTGTAGTCCTTCACCAATCCCCACCTTACTCGGTACGAACATTGCTTAGAGCCTCACTAAGAAACCCTTTGAAAATTTTGTAAATCAGACAAGAACCACGCCCACCTCCCATATAACGGTATTTTACAGAAATATGAAAACTGCGATAAATGAGTTAGCATTTAAACTAATTTACTCAAAATCGATATATACAATGACCTCTCAGCAGAAAATGCTACATAGGGAAATTTTTGGGAAAATGGGCATGGCACCGCCCACTTACGCCTACATATGTGTGTCTCGGTAACCGGTTTATCAATTTCTACCAAACTCGGTAGATTTATCAACCTTGGCTCAAAGACGCGATACGTTGAAACTTTTTAAAATCGGACTAAAATTACCGTCACCTACCATTTCAGAAATACAAAAAATCCGATATTTCAATAACTAAACACGCCAACTTACAATAATCTCGTAACAAGACACAATAATATTGCTTTTTGTAAAATGGGCACGGCAGCACCCACTTATGACTACATACATAAGTGTATATTGATAGCCCCCATATCGATTTCCCCCGAACATGCTCCAATTATTTCAATATCTCATAGCATATTATCGAAACTATTTGACATCAGGAAAAATACTCTTGCTTATCATGCAGTTTACTGAAAGGTGAAAAAACGATATTTAATACGTGCGCCGGGTATATAAAGTTCGGTTTCGCCCGAACTTATACTTCTTTACTTGTTTTTTTTTTCCTAGACTTCAGCAGGGATCTGATCTGATCTGAGGGACTGAGCTATGCACACCCCGTAAACTCTTGTTGCTAATTCATTTTCCTTATTCAACCAACTATTATCAAGGGCAGCTGATTTGCCGCTATTTAAACTTGACAGCGTGGTTGTTGTTGGCAATTCTATATATCCATTTGCTTATTTGCTTTATTGTATAGTTTCAGGCAGACTCTTCCTAAACTATGTATTTGTCAATGTTATTGTGGCTTATTAACATATTGATTATTTTTGATTTTTTAATTATATTTAATTATTTGTTCGATTTCATTGTAAAGAAACATACTTGTTTGTTTTCTGATGGTATGACATGCTTATATTAGCGGAATACACATACATATCTAACATGCAAACATACCCTCCAAAAATGCAAATATTCGCAACATCCCAGTTATCTATGGACATTTGCAAGAACAACATTGCCGACAAAACATTTTTTTCCGTCTGAGCAATACATTTTATTTTAAATAATTAACATAATTATAAATAATCGAAATAATCAAAAAAAAATTAATTTCATTGTAAAACTAATCCCATTAGCTTTTTTGATTTTTTTCTTCCAATTGCCTAAAACCACGATTATTTTTAATGGTAATCGGTAGTTATTAATTTAAAAGTGGAAATAATGTTAATTCATGTAGCAGATTTAAAAAAAATAATTAATTAAATCAGTAATCATTACACTTTATAATCATTACTTAACAGCTCTGTATTAATGGCATCTTCTCGGTTTCCTTCAACGAAAAGCGAAAGTGATGGGACTACAGGCAACAATGAAACTTCATTATTTGAAAAAACTACAACTGGAGTTATTATAGGAACCGCTTGGCGATTATTTTAATATTCCCAATGTTTTTCAAGTAAAAGTTTTTGGGAATTTTTTTATAAGAATATTGTTTGTTAACCAAACCCATAAGTAATTCAAGCTATATACAACATTCAGAAAAATTAAAAAAATTTTCGCCTGAATTTCGAACTACTCTGAATTTTTAGAACAATTTAAGGTGTGGAGTTTTATAGCCCATGGAATTTTAGTATAACCAACAATGTGCAGCAAAAAATTCCTGTTGATTTTTTATTTTTTTTTGCCGTAAATGTAAAATGAGTTTTGAGTGGAGCACGCTACGTTCGCACTTTGTCGTTATACATTTATATGTGCATTTGTATATAAAGTGTGCATTAAAGCGTTCGAAAATTAACGCATTAAAGTAGACTATACTATTGGAAAGAAATTTATAATATAAAGATAACTACGAAAAATAAAGCGAGCTCTAAAAGTCTTATTTTTTTCAAACAAAATACTTCAACAAAAATCTACCAAAATGAGAAAGGATTTACCATTTTACCAACCCAAATTTTTTCTACCAATTTTTGTAACAATTTACCAAATTGGTAACCCTGTTATTCCGAATTTAAGATATCAGTGTGTATGGAAAATATGGTTTGGTAACATTTTCCTATAAGTCCCCGTACAAAAAACTCTATACATACCTACATGTAGAAGTACAGGTAATACATATTAGTATCTATAAATAAAATGATGAGTAAAATTGTGGGTATTTATACAAGTATTTATTTATTTAAAATAAGATGCGTGTCAGCCCCGTGTCCCCGAACCCAGACATTTTTGTGTGTAGCTGTTAATCCTAACCTCAAAAAAAGCTTTGAAAAACGTTCCTCTCACATATGTAATATCCGCCAAGGGCTGAACTCAGAGCCGTTAGACCAATTATGATGCCGGATTCAGAATCAGTATACAACGTAAAAGTTGTAATATCGACCCATGATTAATCACATGCGCCCAGTTACGTTTTTGTCTTTTTTATGTGGTGTGAATTTTGCGTAGAAATGTATCAATATAAAAGTAAATATAATCAAAATATCTCCCCAAATGTTGTTTGGCTTTAGGTTTAATATGGTAGTTATTTTAGTCATAAGTTGTCAGTCATTTACCTTACTGGAAAAATTAGATTCAAAGGAACTTCACCATACCTGTAATTAAAGAGGAAATAAATACTCATTAGTATACACTTTAAAGTCTGGATACCAAAATATTTTTAAAAACACATCATGTGACATACGTGTCCTTATACACTTAAAATACTCATTTTCAAACAGGCAGATTTCGCTAAACCAATGAATTATGTTATCTATAATCCTACTTCCTACTAATATTATAAATGAATGGTTAGAATCAAAAGAATTTAAGTAGATCTGAATTTTTTTGGAGATAATTAAGGTTAAAGTTGATTATTTGTTGTAAATTCTGGGTAAGTACATTTAAAATGATTCTTGCCTAAATGAATGCAGGTTAATTAACTAATTCAAAGAACGTTTACTGTTTGCCTCCAAATGAACACAATATTTAACTACACAAAAATGGGTGTACCTTATATTTTCAAAAAATGTCACTTATACCCTTCCCTGTAGGGAAACGAACTAGTGCGGAACTGGTTCGGTTCTAGTGCGTTTGGAACCATGACTAGTACGCGTTAATTCTCTTTTGCATGCTAGCGACTGGCGAATTTAACATTGCGATGTCCTAGGAAGTGTCAATTGTCCCCCGTTGCATCCTTTTGGCTCTAGTTCCGAACCAGTTCTAAATTCGACAGATAAGATATTGTTACGATTATCCTTGAAACCTCGTCCGGATTTCCCAAATCTCTCGGCTCGTATCGCTGGATTGTTAAATAAATGCAATCGATGACCAAATTGTAGTACAATTAACTTTATTGTACAACAAACAATTTACAATACTTGCTAATACAGTAAAAACACTTTACAATACTTGTTAAAGCAATAACAACGCTTTACTACTTGTTAACACAATTAAACTTATAGCTTGCTTATTCGCAACTCAATTCTCCGCTCACTTTACTTGTAGCTTGCTGACTTGTAACTAACTCACCTCGCTGTGGCGGCGCCCTTATATACCTGCGCTGGCACTTATGGCAACTCTAGAACATTCTGAAGTTTATCGCTCATTCTCTTTCTCTCGCTGTTCGCAGTGTTCATCCAACTTGACGTTTCTCTTTGTGGAACATTCTACGTCATTCCTCGAACATTCTGCCTATTTCTCGTTGTTCGCTTTGTGTTTCCGCAGTATTCGCCACAATATAGTTCGTTTTACATCCCTTTTTCTATAGTTCCGAACCAGTTCCAAATTCGACAGATGAGATCTAGTTTGTTCTGCATCCCCTTTTCATTAGTTCCAAACCAGTTCCTAATTCGACAGATGAGATCTAGTTCGATCTGCATCCATTTTTTATGTGTAGTTCCCAACCTGTTATAAGTTCGTCACTTTAGATATATATTTCTAATCAGGCTTGTCGAAACATTTCCCTTTTATATTAAATACGATCGGTTGAAGGAAGCACAATACCATCACAAATGTTTAAACGCATTTATTAAAAATTTATAAACCACATTAGTAGTAGCAGTAGTATTAAACTTAATTAGTAAGTGAAAAACAAAAGTGCGTTCTGCTTAAAAGTAAAAATATTAGTTCACTTTGTCTTACTTGTCTAAATTTAAGCATATTTATTTTTAAGTAAATTCAGTTCTTTTTAAGCTTATATGTATATGAAGTACTTCGAAAGTTTTTGTCGTACTTAACTTAAATAAGATATACAGTCCGTCAATAAAGTTTAGGTACACTGAAGTTTTTACAATACCGGCAATTTCCATCCAAGTGTTGCAATTTACACTCTTTAGAAAAAAGTTAAGTACTCAGTTATTAGTCCATTCAATTTTAGTATAACAAAGTGATATTTAGCAATTTTTTTTTGTTGTTTGGTAAGTCCTAGCCTCCTCATACTTGCACTTCATTATACTAAAATTGAATGGGCTAAAAAACTTTTTCTAGAGAGCGTAAATGGAAAGTGAATTATTTTAATGAAATTTTGCAGAATTTTCTTAAATTTTGCACAAGGTTTGGAACTCTGATTTTTGGCGATTTTGTTGTAGTTGACCATATTTTAATAAAAAAATACCGAAAACTAAAATATTAAAAAAATACTTGCCCGTATTGTAAAAAATTCGTTGTACCTAAAGTTTATTGACTGACTGTATTAAGGTAGCTGAGGTGGATTGCATAAAAAAAATTAATTTGTCTTTTCTTAAAAAAAGGTAGCTCTGGTGGCTTGCATTTTTAAATAAATTTTGTGAGAAAGTGGTAATTATTTTGACACTTTTTTTTTAAATGCCTCTTTTTCTGCAACTGCATTGGCTTTCTCAATTGTCCTTCAGGATCTTGGCCTTTGTTTATGGAATCACTAAGTATAATGATTATTAAGCAACTCAAAAACTATAGCAGCGTGATTACCGACGTATCCTTTTGAGAGGAATAAGGCCCAAACTTTTCAGGTAAAAATTTCAGTAGGTTGCGTCTTTATGGCCTTTTCAATTTTATAAATTATTATTTTTAAGTGGAAAAATAAAACTGAAAATTAATGATAATCTCTGCGCGAAAAAATAAAAATCATAAAATAATCATTGTTTGTAATCCCAAAAATAAAAATCAAATAATAATTATAAAAATAAAAACTTATAAAATAAAACTCAATAATAATTCATAAAATAATGATCAAATGCTGATTTAAATTATTTTTCTCATAATGATTACCTTCCCTGCTTTTAAAATTTAAAATAGAATAGTTTAGTGAAAGTACCACATTTCACTGCTTTTGGACTGGTGCGGAACTAGTTACTATCGGACTGGTTCGTTTTTGGCAAAAAAGAACTAGTACTGAACTAGAAATCTGGTTCACTAGTTCGTGTTTTCCCTACAGGGTTATGATTCTAACCCCTTCAAATGTGAAATTTGTATGTTTGGATGTTTGGGAAACCATCACGCGGAAACAACTGAACGGATTTGCATGCATGTACACGGATAGCTTATGGCCCAGATTGGACAATAGGCTGCTTTTTTAAGAGTTGCCATCTGTTAAAAAAGTTTAGTTGAAATAATATGCGGAAAGGACTGAACTGATTTGAAAGAAAGTTTACACACGAATAGCTTTTGACCTTGATTGGAAAATAGGCTACTTTTTTAATAGTTGCCACCTGCTAAAAAAGTTTATTTAAATTAATACGCGGAAACTACGGAACTGATTTGCTTCAAGGTTTGCACACAGATAGCTTATGACCTAGATTGAAAAATAGGCTACTTTTTTGAGAGTTGCCATCTGCTAAAAAAGTTTAATTAAATCCATACGCAGAATCGTCTGAACGAATTTGCATGAAATTTTGCATGCAGATAGTTTATGACCACCTAGATTGGAAAATAGGGTACTTTTTTAACAGTTGCCACCTGTTTGACAATGAAATTTCGCACACAGATGGTTTATGGCCTAGACTGAAAAATAGGCTACTTCCTTAACCGGTTTCCCGATCTGAATGAAATTTGGCACACTTACTACGGATTTCACAAGGATGGTCTTAGACTGAAAGTAATTCCGATAACTCAAGGCCCCTCACATAGAAATTGGAATTTTCATAATACATACATATCTCTGGAGGTATTTGTGGTAGAGAACTGGAACTTGGTATGGAGATATGTATGCGAAATGAAATTCATACTCACAGAGAAAAATGGACGTTTTTGGAAGAGGCGTAGCACCTCCCATACTGACTGAAAGTTTCGTATTACATATCTCTTCGAATATTTGTACGAATTTACTATTTTATACTGCATATCTCTAGAGGTGTTCATGGTAGAGTACTGGGACTTGGTACTGTGGTATATAAAATCAATTCCAAACTCATGGATGAAAATTAGGGTTATAAGAAAAAGGGGCGTGACACTTCCCGTACAAATTGTCTTTTTCTTTCCACATATCCCTAGAAGTCTTTGTGGAAGAATACTGGAACTTGGTATGGAGTTGTGTATACAAAATGTACCAATTGCTCATGGAAAAAATGTGAGTTATTAAAAAAGGAGGCATGTCGCCTCCCATACATAATAAAGCTTTCTTAATACATATCTCGGGAGGGATAGAAAATCCCTGGAAGTATTTTAAATTTGTTATGGGGATTTATTTTATAAGTGCCGTACTGACAGAAAAAAATGCATTTAATGGAAAATTAGCGCCGGCTTCGGCCATATAATCTAAAACTCTCACGATGCATACATACCTCTTGAGGCATTTAGCTACTGAGAAGTGGTATTTTATTAAGGCCAGTTTACTTAATTTGAGTTAGAAATATTAGAACCCGCCGTGGCACCTCCCAGAAGGTTACACGTTCACGTGGGGTATCCCTGGAACCAATTTAAGGTAAACTTAGATTGATATCTTTCGTATGCCTAGCGTGCAGACGAGATTTAATAATTTCTTAGTTTTAAACCTAAATACCTTAACTCGCTTAAAAAATGGGCACAGAAATAAAATATAACATTATTAAATTATTTTTCATATTTGTATAAAAACGTGGGGTGAATCCCGCGGGTATAAGCTAGTTTTATTAATAACCAGCAAATACCTGACGTGCTTCACTGCGTCTTATAAGTATTTTCGTGTTGTTACTCCCTCTCAATACATGCAAAACTCTTAAGACCGTTTGCACCATGTCTAGTTAACGCTAACTGGAGGAACATCCTTCAGTTAAGCTTTATCGGCCTCATGTTATAGGCTGGGCGCGGATAACGTCGATAGCGATATTTAACTCTGAGTTAGAATTAATGGAGTTTATTTTCAACAAATTATAAAAAAAAATTCTTCAGCTCTTTAGGGAAGGTAAACATGTACATGTAGTGATAGGAAGTAATAACACCAAAAGATAAAAAAAATTCTAAAATATCAACAGTAATTTTTAGCTATTTGAAGCTTGAACTTTCAATGAGCTACAAAACTGCATACTCAGAATCTTTCTAGGAAACCTGAAAGCTTGAAAGTTTATGGAATTTTCATTTTTAATATTGCACAAAGTTTGAAACAAAAGATTTTCACGGGTTTTTTTAAAGAAACTGAAATTTGCATTGAAAAAGTTTTGTTAATATTGTTCTTGAAAGAATTTTTAACGGGAAGAAAACATGCATTTTATGTCGAACG
>NW_023458570.1:3704359-3728538 GCF_013731165.1 Rhagoletis pomonella | reverse complement strand
GGAAAGGATTAATTGCAATTATTGAGAATTTTAAAGGCACACGAATTTTTAAAGGCACTTTTTTATATTGAGTATTCACAAAAACATTTTTCCTTAAAAAATTTATAATTGTTATTTTAATTAGCCTTAAATAAAATAAAACGATTTTTTAGTTGCGATAATTACACAGGTCAACAACGTTTTGTTCTAGGAAAGTGTAGGGTCATTTTCGAAGTAATTTTTTGCGTAGAATCCGAATCCGGGGTTTAAATTGCTCTATCACGTCAGGACTTTGAGATATCCTAACGCTGTTTTTGCCCATTTTTGAGGTTATGTAGCTACGAAGATTTTGCTCTTCATAAAAAAGTAGACGTGGTATTTTAAAGTATAAGTCTTCCTCTTTTAAATGCCGTTTAGTTTGCTCAAATATCTTAATTTTTCACTGAGATATCGCATTTTGAAGTCTCCATGTTTGTGAATGTAATCGACCGTATCACGTCTCAAGTTATCTCAATGGATTTTCGAATATCGAAAAATTCACAAACATGGAAACTTCAAAATCGATATTTCAGTGAAAAATAAAGATATTTAAGCAAACTCAACGGCATTTAAAAGAGGAAGACTTATACTTTAAAACACCATGTTTACTTTTTTATGAAGAGCAAAATCTGCGTAGCTACATAACCTCAAAAATGGGCAAAAACAGCGTTTTTGCACTTTTAGGTTAGGATATCTCAAAATCCTGACGTGATAGAGCAATTTAAACCCCGGATTCGGATTCTACGCAAAAAATTACTTCGAAAATGACCCTACACTTTCCTAGAACAAAACGTTGTTGACCTGTGTAATTATCGCAACTAAAAAATCGTTTTATTTTATTTAAGGCTAATTAAAATAACAATTATAAATTTTTTAAGGAAAAATGTTTTTGTGAATACTCAATATAAAAAAGTGCCTTTAAAAATTCGTGTGCCTTTAAAATTCTCAATAATTGCAATTAATCCTTTCCCTGCATTTGGACAATATATTGTACATTTAATTTTTTGTAACATTGGAAGCGTGCTACTAAAAATCTTATTAATATTTTTGAAAATAAATTAAACTTTATGAAGTTTTGGAATGTCCCGAATAGTTTACGTAAATTTCAAAATTGACAACGTTTCAAAAATATTTTTAGAATTTAGTTTAAAAATAGACCATTTTATAAAATTCCAGTGACACGCAAGTTGTGGTAATTTACTGTATAAAAAATACATGAAAATCAAGTAAAATCGCTAATAAAAGCACATAGTATGGAAATATAAAAAGGATTCATCATATAAAAATGCTAAAATTAAGCTATCATGATTTAAAATATTTTTCCCGAGTGGTCAAAAAAAAAGTACAATATATTGTACATTTACACTGAAAGGTTGTAAGTGTCTTGTACTATATATTGTACAAACGTCCGCAAAGGTTGCAGTTGAACAGGCAATTAGGGGGGGTTTTGAAGAGCTTGTATGCTGTTGTTGCAGTAAAGGGTAGGTTTTTGATTTCTTGATCTACTCATACTAATACTTTCGAAGATTATTTCAATTTAAGTAAAAAATTTATTAATTAATCTATATTAATAAAAATGTTGTGTTCGTATGTCACGGTCGTCAAAACTCGAGAACGGCTGAACCGATTTGAATAATTTTTTTTTTGTATTGTTAGGTGCAATACCAGAACCAATGATATCGCAAAAAATTTGAGGGTTGCCACATATTTGAAAATTTTTAAACCCAATTATGTTGATAAAATAAATGGATTATTACAATATGGGTATCAATTTAAAGAGGTTTAAGAAAGATGGCTGACGGAAATATTTTTGAGTTGGGTTGCCACCTAATTTAAAATTTTAACTCAGTTAAGTTGATTAAGTAAACAAAATATTGCAATGTGGGTATCAAAGTAAAGAGTTTTAAGAAGGCTTACAGCCGAAAATATGTATGATTAGGGTTACCACCTGTTTCAAAGTTTAACTAAATTACACTGATAAAATAAATGAAATATTACAATATTGGTATCAAATTAAAGAGAGTTAAGAAAGATAACTGCTGGAATAATTTTTGAAGAGTGTTGCCACCTATTTGAAAATTTTAACTTAGTCAAATTGATAAAATTAATGAAATATTGCCATGTGGGTGTCAAACTAAAGAGTTTTAAGGAGGCATACAGTCGAAAATATTTTAAAGGAGGGTTGCCACCTGTTAAAAAATTTAGCGCAATTTAATTGATAAACTAAATGATATATCACAATATAGACACTAAATTAAAGAGGTTTAAGAAAGATAACTGCTGGAAATATTTTTGAGGAGGGTTGCCACCTATTTGAAAATTTTAACTCAGTCAAATTAATAAAATAAATGAAATATTGCAATGTGGGTATTGAACTTTAGAGTTTTAAGAAAGCTTACAGCTGAAAATATTTTTGGGGGGGTTGTTACCTGCTTGAAAATTTAACTAAATTTAAATGATAAAATAAATGGCTTATTACAATATAGGTACCAAATTAAGGAGGTTTAAAAAAGATTATACTATGTCTCCATTGAGAGATTTATCCATTAAGTATAATAAATCCAGTTGCTAAATCACAACCGTATCCATTACCACAACGAGATATGTTTGACGTTCACAATATCTGACGTTTGCTTATGTATGATTTTATAAATACAGTTGCGGACATTGATATACAGACAGATAAAAGGAAGGTGCCAAGCATAATTTCATTATATGAATTCTGAATATTATTGGCTTCTTATTCGTGGTAAATATGTATGTATAATATATAGTTTGAAAAGTGTAAAGAATGGTACCATATTCCGAATCATTTTTCCGAATTTAAGAAAAATTATCAAAACGGTAAAAAACATTTGCGGAAAGAAAAATTTTTGTAGAACTCTCTTATTCATAGGAGGGAACCGAAAATCCAATCGTGGACCTTTGGCATATCATGAATACGAACTGAGTTCTAGAGGATGTTCGGTGCAATGTTATCGAAGCAGAACCATTAACGAAATTTATAAATTTTTTGTCGCAGCATGTAAATGACTCACAGGAAGCGGAGAAGACTCTGCACTATATTACTATAAAACATTTCTTCTAAATTTTTAGTTTTTAAAATAATATTTTCTTAACTTATTACAACCAAAGTTATCTAAATATGTATTACTAATTGTCCTCCCAAACTAACAAAAATATAAAAATCCCTAAAAATACGAAAATTTATGTTTTTATGATAAGCTAGATTTCAATGTCCTCAACTGTATATTGAAAACACAAATGTCATTTGACTTATGGCATGTGAATTTGTGGTTGCCACATCCAACAAATTGTACTTATTGATCAATATTATTGAAGATTTGACGAAGATTTAACTTAAATCTACTGCCTTTCGAGATTTAATTTTATATGGTAAATCTCAAAAGATTTAACGTCAAATCTCATCAGAGGGCTAAATCTTCATTAAATCTCACAATGGAGACATAGTATAAATGAAGTATTATAACTGGTTCGAAACGGAAAGTGATTGGGAAAGCTTTACTAGAGAATTTTTTTTAATGTTTCCACTTATCCAAATCCGGACAGTTTAAAAACAAGAGAATTTACGATATCTTATCAAACAAAGTGATAAGTTGGTATACAACTTACGCAATGGAAAAAAAAATTAATAAAAAGTTACGGATACAAATGAAGAAATGATAAAAAGCGTAACGAAAACATAAAAATATCCCATGAAATGAAATAATGAAAACTTAAATTTTTGTCACCATTCCTTTACATTATAAAACAGTTACATTTGAATCATAAACAATTTCGTTCGGTCGCCATAGCGCCATAGGTCAAAACATAGTGGAGCGGCGACCGAAGCGAAGAGCTGTCATCGAGCAAAGCTTCAATTAAAACAGTGTAGGTACGCTTTGCTCTTCACTATACACTCTCCCATTGAAACATATGCGTTTCAAATCGACGCTTTGCTCGATGCTCTTTGCTCGCCGCTCCACTATGTTTTTGGCCTAAGTATATTGCGAGTAAAGAAATTTTGAATAACATCAGATAATATTATTATGATTATGATTACTATTACTATTGTGAACTCCTGTTATATGCCCAAACAAACCTTTCCAAATTAAAGCGAATTCAGAAGGGAATTTACGATCGTATGATGCAAGATACTAAGAACTGCAGAACTGAACCACTCAGGAACAATTTTTTACAAGGGCGTGTAATTTCTGGCGTATGCCAATGACATCGATATCATCGGTAACAAAAACCTCGAGGTCTGTCCTGCCTTTTCCGAGTTGGATAAAGAAGCAAAGCGATTGGGTTTGGTGATCAACGAAGACAAGACGAAGTATCTCCTGTCATCAAACAAAGAGTCAGAGCAGTCGCGCCTTGACACCCACATTACTGTTGCCAGTTGTAATATCGCGGGCTTGGCCACGTCCTACGAATGGGAAGCGACGTTCCAGTTCTGAAAGTATTAAACTCGCAATCCGCTGGTGGTAGCAGAGGAAGAGGGAGAGACCAAGTGGTGAAGAACTTGGCTTCACGTGGCATTTCCCATTGTCGCCAGTCGGCACAGAGAGAAACGACTGGCGTTCTTTGTCGATCTCGGCCAAAATGGCTTAGGCGTTTACAGCTTCAAATAAGAGGAAGAATATGCAAATGATAATTGAAGAAGTTGGGGGACCTTCTTCTTGATGCGTGAGGAGGAACTAGGAAAACATTCCTTATCAGATTGATTATTTATGGCAACGGTTCGTTCAAACAATTACATAACCTAGCTATCGCTTCGCCTGGAATTGCTACCAGGTGGAAACATTGCTACTTCAGCTCTTAAGCTGCCATTGAACATATAAATCATCGAAACTCCTATTTCCAATATTTCAAGAACATCCGGTATGGGAAAAGTAGTACAAAAATTTAAACTAATTATTTGGGATGAGTGCACGATGGCACATAAAAAATTGCTTGAGGTCCTTGATCCATTGTCGCGGGATTTGCATGGAAACGTTCAACCATTCGGGAATATATTGCCCTCAGGAGATTTTACGCAAACATTGTCTGTAATTTCTTGATTAACACTAGATAAATGCTTGCCTGAAATAGTCAACATTGTGGCAAGACGAACATACATATATACACTGCAGCCGAGGTATTTTCTCGACAAGTACTGGACATTGGGCACGGAAAGCTGCCAGCCAACGAGAGATTAAGACGAATTTTATTGCCTGATAATTTTTCTAACTAAGGAACATCGAAACGAGAACTGATCGAAAGAATGTTTCTTAATAAGGAAAATTAATTATAGGCTCAGTGAACGAGCTATTCTTGCTGCGAAGAATAAGGATGTCTATCAACTAAATAAGAGTGGTATTGACAACAGTCGTTGCTTGAGCTGGTCTGCTCTTTTACCAGACTGCCAGGCCACTTGCTCACTGTGGTGAATACCACTAATGATATTCAATCCTGCATTCAAAGTGAGGAAATAACTGTTTAGCTGAGGGAGAGCGGGAGACCAGGTTTAGAGTTGTGGTAGAGTTAGATTAGTTGAGGAGATAGGGATTACCTTTGCGAGTATTTATGTATCGAGCTCAATGAGCCCGTATGGTTAAAGGTGCACATCAAGTCAGCCACGCACTTCATATGTCTGATATGCCAGAAAGAAAGAGAGAGAGAGAGATATGTGGGCAGGCTGATGAAGCGGTAGCGCAAGATGTGACCCTTTCACCGTGTATTCATTGGGGGACTCCATTGGAGGAGTTATGATCTAGCTGCCTTAGGCTGCTGGGCAATGAGCTGGGATTTAGGGATGCATTCGTGCAGAGCCCCAGTGTGGTTTGTAAGCAGTACCATAATACCATGCCAAAAATTACTCCGGGAGTGCTTAAAGCACCGTGTGATAGACAAACTGGGTTAGCGTAAGTTCAGCGAAGAGATATTTGAGAATTGCATAAAAAATGCATACCCAATATACCTTTAAAACCAAGTGCGTTTGTGTGTTCGCTGTTCTTTGTTTAAGCGGAGAATGCATAAGTCGCTTAAACAATAACATATACATACGTCGATAAACACCGTTGTGGAAGAAGACGAATCCGTTAATTATCCAACGAAATTTTGAACTCGATTGATCTTCCGGGGATGACCCCACATACTGAATTGAAAAAAGGTGTGCCAATTATCACGTTGCGAAGAACGTAGTGTAAGTAAAGATTTTTACGTGGCCTTTCAAAGGTGAAGAATTCCCATGATTCCGACCGATACACCATTTCGATTTAAAAGACCGCAATTTCCAATTCGATTCGCATTCGGAATCACAATCAATAATGCTCAAGGTTATCCTTTTTAAAAGTGTGGTTTAGATTGAGATGCGGATTGGTTCTTAGATGTTGCGTGTTCCCGTGTCGGCGCCAGATATCCTTGATATTAATGCAGAGAATGGAAACACGACAAATATTGTGTGCACACAAGTACTTATTACAAAATCAAACTCATATGAAAAGTATGCTTTGTTTCGTTAATAATTTATCATCCATGTAACAGGAATATGCCACAGCAAAGCGTGGCAGGGTACAGCTAGTTTATTTATAAATTTTTGTTTTTTGAGCATATTGAACTTTGATGGACTTGGGCGAGCCTAGGATATTGACCAAAAAATTCCAAATTTCCCACAGATTTTTTTTAAGGCATAATGAACCATATTTTTGCTATTACCAATCAAAATTCTAAAAAAGCGGATTTTCGGCCCACGCTAATGTAGAACCTTTGGCTACGCTAAATTAATTCGTATTTCAATGGTTTATGCACCCGGAATATTGTATGCATTACACTGTGCGGCAAAATCAACTTTTTTTCTGAGTATTGGACCAAACCAATTTTTTTTTAAGAGATTGACTCATAGGTAAAAAAAGTAATTTCTCCGTTTTTCGAAGTTAGCCTCCGAAATCGAGATATAGGCCTTCGAAGTTCGAAATAGCACCTTTGGTAAAAAATTATATTTAATTATTGCATAAATAACTAAAAACATAAAAATATAGACGTAGTCCTCCTTTTACTCTTATTTAAATGGTATATAACTTTTTTTGTGCAAGGTGCTATAAGGGGTCAAAGTTCAGGTCTTCGAAAAATTAAAGTCCTTATATTTCAAACAATTTTGAACTGATTTTTAAAAAATTAGCGTAAAGGCGACTAAACCCCCTTTCTTTCGATATGCATATTTGTATACTTCGTATATAAAAATTTTAGTAAAAACACATTTAAATGAATAAATACCTTTTTTATAAAAAAAAATATTTTAAACAAAAAAATTATCAACCACCCAGCTTGTTAGCTTTCCGGAGGTCCCACGTTCGAATACCGCCAGATGAAAGTATTAAAATTATATAACAAGTATTTAATAAAATATAATTAAAATTGGTTTTTTGTTTGGTTTTTTATATCCATGAAAAAGTTTCTGTGAAGTGCAGAATGAAATCTTTTTCAACGAAAAATTTTATCAGAACATTTTCAGAAAAACAGTCGAAAGAGTATCCGTTTCATAACTATTTTCGGTACTTTTATGTACATACATTTTGGACGCACACTTAAGTGACGGAAAGGATCCGAAAAACGACCGAAAGCATCACGAAACATCGGGTTTTTATACGGAATGTATGTATGTATCTAAATGAATGTGAAATTAAAATATTATCCTTTAGAACACTACCGCAAATGTAGCAGCACGTGGTTTTTAGTAAACAAGTAAATAAATTTAGATAATAAACAGAACATGTTGAAATTTGCCTAATTGCTTATTCCAAAAAATAACTAATTGTAGTAATTACAAACATGAAGTAGCGATAAGTGCTTGTAAGTAAAGCAATACAAAATAATTTGTTTAAATAACAAATGTTAGAAGCTAAGACGAAATTTCTGAAAGGAAAGAATCCATTGGACGGTTTTAAGAAATAAAAATGTTTAAGTATATGTAAGTTTAAGGCAAGGCTGGAAATAATAGCCCTAAAAGGAGGTGTTTTGTTATGCTTTTTCGCCCATACAACGGCAGTTCCTCTCATATTTTGCAGCAAGTTTCCAATTAAGAAATTAATTTTGAATAGCGCCGCTGAGTAAAGGATGCAATGATACCAAATCCCCAAAAAAAACAACAATTAAACAATTAAAGTGTAGGAAAAACAAGATGAAGCCCAGTAAGACAAAAAAGAGTAAAAAAAATACGAAGATCATAAATAAAATTAATGGTGATTTTTTAAATTAGAGGCGGAGGGTGAGAAAATTTGTGTTCGTTTCTCAAAATGTCACATTCATGTAAAGCAAAAGTTGTGCCACACACTCTCTGCCCTTTGAAGCTCTGTCAGGGGAGGTGGTTGCCCTGAAAATCAGATGGTTGTTTAAAACGATAATATTATGAAATGCGTCAGCTAGATAAGGACAAGAAGGCAAAACATGCCCCTTTACAGGTTTGAGTGTAACATCAAACACATTTTGCACTGGGAAAGAGCAACATTTTTTGGAAGAAACGAAATCATCATAAGATGCATTGAAAGCAGCAGTTGCTTTACTTCGAGTATATCTACAACTAAAATGAAAACGGACCTTCATTTACTGCAGCATATACACTAATACATACGAATCCGCATTAAAAGCTCTTAAAAACTGGCAGGCTGACGCGCGCCAGATGGCAGTAATTTCCACAAAATGATAGACAAAGCGACTATGATTGCACTGCAAATTAGTAACTAAATTATGAAGAAAAATTAAAATTGGCAGCTAGCGAAGATGACGAATATAATTTTGAGTAAAAGAACATAAGTAAGCAGAAGGGCGACAAACTGTTGAGCAAGCACCATAGAGAATTTTAATACATAACAATGACAATCAACAAAGCTATAATGAAAGAAAGAAATATTGTATAACTTTATAAAAATTATTTATGCAGAAATTATTACGTTGCAACATTTGTGGGGTTATGAGCAGCACTTATTAGTACGTTAGTATGTACCATATATGTACATACATATGCAGATGAATGTACGCAACTCCTTGACGAGTTATTTTCCTCTGAAAATTTAATAAGTATTGCATAGTCCCTCTACATCCGTATGCCAGGAGCATTTACAATTCCCATGAGCAACTGATGTGTCTGCAGATGTAAACTTTGTACTTTCTACACTTATATTAATAAGAGAACGCTAAATGTGGAAAAAAATACAGCTAGAAAAGCCAAGTCAAAATTTTAGTATGGCCAAAAAAAGCTAACTCATTTTAACTTCATAACAGTGTCAATGTTTAAGATAAAATTACGGAAAAACCTATTTTGTACGTAAGTAAATATTTTTAGCCTCACAAAATCTAGGCAGCTTCAGAAAAAGTTTTGAGATGATTCCACCTGATTGTTCTGTTAACATCTGTGACAGTGTCGATTCGGTGTGATATTTAGCTCCATCGCATGAAAACAAATAGTTTTTTATCCTCCCAATACACTCACACAAGAGAAACTACTTCCACTCTTTACCCGGTGAAGTCAATTTGAGGGTACTTTTCCTGGCCAACTTATCTGCAACGCGATTCCCTGCAATGTCTGTATGGCATGGTACCCAAATGAGTCTGACTGGGCAAAATTCACTTGCTAACGTCGAGCTGTTTAACAGACATTCAAAAGCTTCCCTGGCCTGGGAAACAGTACAGTGATCTAGAACCATAAATTAAAGGTTAATCAATAGCGCCCTGCATGAAAGAACCATCCGTTTAAAAATTCATCTGTGTCGTCTTGCAACTACTGCTCCCGTCGCTCATGAGTAAGGGTGGGTAACTCTGTAAATTTTGCTGTGCTGACTCAGTAACTCCAACTCAGTTTAATGAGTCAGCACAGTGAGCTGGCACAAGTGTGCTATCACACAATTGGTATGTACATCGAAATTATTGATGATGTTAGTAATCGAAATCGATTTAGAAATGGTTATCCTTAGCTTCTGTTCGTAGCAGGCCGGCAAAATTTTAGAAAGCTGATTTCAACTGGTGAGTTCATTTGCAAAATAATTCCCCTTCTTGCATGTACAGTGAAACCCGCTTAAGTACCTAACCCGCCTAAGTAACCAAAATTTTTGGGCATCGTGAATTTTTTTAATGTAATCTGAAGAAAATACCTCTCTTAAGTACCTCCCCGCTTATTTACCCAACCCACCTAAGTACCTAAATTTTTCGTGCCCCATTTACCATTTTACTCATAACTTTCCCCTTTTAAGTGCTCTTCAAATTCCTTAAAATATTTACATATTTTGAATCTCAGTGGCAGCGTTACACACCTTCGGTAAAAAAATTATAAAAAACTAGCAGACCGGGACCGGGAACTTCGTCCCGCCCAAAATTAATTTTTTTATTGAAATATTTGGTCCAACGTTTTCGCCAGCAACTCATGTTCATGTTTGGTTTTGTGGTCGACAGAAGGCATATCCCCATTGCCGTCTTAAATAACCTGACGAAAGCGTTATACCGGGAAGAAGTCCTTGCGGGTCGATAGTGAATCGTCCTTGAATCTGTATAGTATAGTTGGTGGCAATTTACAAGCTGGTGAGTATCATTGATCCACATTCTGTTTAGTCATCATAAAGCAAGGACCGCAATGGTTCTGATGGTTGATTTAACGGGAGTAATTTAACTTTGATCCCTTGTGCTTCCGAATCGACGATTTTTAGCAATAACTCGGTTCCAGCGCCACTAAAAATTATCATTAAAATCGTTTCGGTCGTTTAGGAGGAGTTAAGCCACCAGAATAAGTCTTTTACATACTGACACTCTTCGGCATTTTTTCCCATACAAAAAAACTCTCACGTATTCGTTATACGGAGAAAATGCGCAACATCATCAGCGAAAAAATTCTTAAAAATCAACGGTATATTATAGCCATTAAAAACTTGCACTTTATGATACTGAAATTGAGTGAACTACAAAACTGCATACTCAAAGTTTGGTACAAAAAAATTTATTACGAAAAAGAAAAAAAAACACAGTATTCTGGGTGTATATATTTACAGATAGGTAAAAGTTTCAATATGTTTGGAAAGCACCACTTCCCTTTTCCAGTAGCCTCAAAATCTCTATACAAATTTCCAGGACATTACCACAAATACTTTCAGAGATATACGGTATGAAAAATTCGCTCCCTTAATATATCCAAAGTCTGCAGTAGGTGTCCAAAATTTCAAAAAATCGGTACAGCCGTTCGCGAGATCACCTCTTATAAAAAGAAGGAGCTTCTCTTTATATAATTAGTTTAGGTAACACAGGGCAACACCGATTTTGATGCGGCAAATGTTGAAGCTGGTTTTAATAGGCTTTTTTCTGATTAAGAATACGTAAGTATATAAGTATCAGCTCCAGATTTTGAGAAAAATGTGGTGGAAGTGTAAAAAAATCGCGTTTTTTGCAATATTTGAAAAGCTCTAGCAATGAAACAAAAGGTCACAGAACCTTCCACTTAGGCTTAAATCAAGGCTTGGACTTCTGACTTCAATCACTGAAAATACCATTCCTGCACCTTGACCCTAAGGTTACCTATAGTCATTTATTTAACAGCTAACACTGATTTTTACATAATTTTTGACGATAAAAAGTAAGTGAGTTAGGTGACCATTAGGGCAAGGTGCAGGAATAGTACTTTCAGGGATGGTAGTCTGTAGTTCTAGCTTTAATTTAAGCCTAGGTGGAAGGTTCTATCACCTTTTGCTTAATTGCAGTAGGAACTCAAACTTCCCGAAATTAGTTATTCATGTTCAACAAATGACTATAAGGGCTGGTTACTCCAACTCAACTTAGTTAAGCCAATTTTCTCGACTCAGTCAAGAATAAGCTGTGTAAAACGTAGGCTAACTTTTGACTTAAGTCCAAAAGTGGCTAAACTAAGTTAAGTTGAGTTGGAGAAACCAGCCCTAAGTGACCATCAAGCAAAGGTGCGGGAACTTGCTTTAATCAAAGCCTAAGTGGAAGGTTCTACCACCCTTTGTTTCTTTGCTAGAGCTTCTCAAATATTGCAAAAAATTCGATTTTTTGACAATTTGAACTCGTTTTTTCTGAAAATATCGAGCTGATGGTGACTTTTTGCATACGGATTCGTAATCAGCACAAAAAAATCTGTCAAAAATAGCGATAACATTTGCTGCATCAAATTTTTTTCCATTTTTGTTGGCCTGTGTAATAAGTATTGTTAAATAGCCAATACCCGCATGTTTGCGGCGCCTTCAAACACCTTTCAAACTGTAAAACAATGACTCGATTCGATTGAAATTTTTTTGGAATTGATCGGTTCTGGTCCACCTATCAGAAAAAATATCATATATGTTAACCCAGCCAATTAGCTACCTACGTGCTAAATTGCAAGCAAATCGGACCATTAATAAGAAAAAATGAATCCTATATGCGAATCTAGGCAAAAGGCTACCAACGAACCAATTGCATTTTTTCAAGCTCGACCCCTGCGCCAACTATCGGAAAAATTAAAACTTTGTGCACTCCTTCTTCTAAACACGTTTCCAAAAAAAGCAGCACCCATTCGAATCAGTTATGAAACATAGGGGAAAATTGTTCACAATTGATTCAAGCTCCCAATGAATTTCACAATTATCCGAAATTTTCCAAGCTTTCGTCGAAAAAAATTCAAATTTTTTGCGTTCTTCCGGATTTTTCCGAGTTTTCCACTTAGAATTTTCTATTTTTCCATTTGAATGCCATTCCGAAGGAATTTCACACAAAATCTATCATTAATTTTCGATTTTTCCAATTTTCCGACTTTCCCGGAGGGGGCTACCTAGGTACCAAATTTTAAGCAAATCGGACCATAAATACGATTTTTTAGAACAGATCAGTAACTGGTCCACTTCCCGAAAAAAAGGATCCTATATGCTAACATAGGCAAAAAGCTACCTACGTACCAAATTTTAAGCAAATCGGACCATAGCTACGATTTTTTCGAATAGATCGGTCCCTGGTCCACTTCCCGGAAAAAAATATCCTATATGCTAATCTGGGCAAAAACTTACCTACGAACCAAGTTTTAAGCAAATCGGACGATAAATATGATTTTTTCGAATAGATCGGTCCCTGGTCCACTTCCCGGAAAAAAAGCATCCTATGTGCTAACCTAGGCAAAAAGCTAACCACGTACCAAATTTTAAGCAAATCGGACCATAACTACGATTTTTTCGAATAGATCGGTCCCTGGTCCACTTCTCGGAAAAAAAATATCCTATATGCTAATCTTGGCAAAAACCTACCTACACACCAAGTTTTAAGCAAATCGGACGATAAATACGTTTTTTCGAATAGATCGGTCCCTGGTCCACTTCCCGGAAAAAAAGCATCATGTGTGCTAATCTAGGCAAAAAGCTACCTAGGTACCAAATTTTTAGCAAATCGGACCATAAATACGATTTTTTTGAATAGATCAGTCCCTGGTCCACTTCCCGGAAAAAAGGATCCTATATGCTAACATAGGCAAAAAGCTACCTACGTACCAAATTTTAAGCAAATCGGACCATAAATACGATTTATTCGAATAGATCGGTCCCTGGTCCACCGGAGGGTTTTTCCAAAATTTTCTTTCTTAAAAACCTTCTCCTGGCAATTACGAACAACTGAAAAAAAATTAGCCAAATCGGCCCAACCGTTCTCAATTGATGAATTACTACACATTTTTCACACCATTTTTATATATATAGATTAACGGTAATTTTGAGCCACTTGAAACTTGCACATTATTACAGTAAAAGTGAATGGGCTATACAACTATATACTCGAAAAACACATCTGAGGAAAAAAGTTTAAATCTTGGTGAATTGTTTTTTTTACGTGTTCTATAAAATCTTAAGCTTAAGTTTTCATGATATTTGTTAGGGAATGAACTGTATTGTAATTGAAAAATCTTAAATAAATACGTATACTTCATGAAATGTTTATGTTTTATTCAAGGATTTACATATTTATGTAAGTTAACAAAAAGATGTAACTACATCAATAATTATGCCCGCTTAAGTATCCGCATCGAGGTACTTAAGCGGGTTCTTTCAAGTACCCAACCCGGCTAAGTACCTCAAAAAGCTGACATGTTTCGTGAGGTACTTAAACGGGTTTTACTGTATTAACTTCTAGCCCAGTTATGTATACTTAGTTTTGCTTGAGAGTTGTCACATAAGAATCTGTTAAATGGGCTATGCATGTACGCAGTTACCCAACGCATAGCACTTCACATGTAGAATTCTGTTTGGTTTTGATTTTTACGTAAAAATGGTATAGCAGTGCAAGTATGCTTAACTGGGCTATTCGCCTTGCTTCTTGTTAAATTTGGTAGTCGTATATTCAATTGATGGTTAGTCTGGTGATGCCATCTATTATGGTACTTTTTGGAAGATCGTATTGTGTGAATGTGTCAGCTCATCAATTGAGTTACCACATCGACACAGTTCTAAACAATGCAAGCCGCACCGAGCTATGCAAGTGTCAGCACATCAACTGAGTTACCATATAGACTCTGTAGCACACTGAGCTATACATTGTCAGCACATAAACTGAGTTACTGAGTTACAAATTTTTTCAGATGTGAGTCTGAGCGTGCGGCACAGTTCTAAGAGTCAGCACAGCAACTCAGCACAGTGCTGAGTTACCCACCTCTACTCATGAGAAGGACGAAAGAGCTCAAAAACCAGTCTCGTCACACGGATACCCGATAAAGTCGAAACTACGGCAACTTTTCTTTGTATTTTCTAACGAGGGGAAAAAAATGTGTGCAATATGTTTGTAATTGTTCGTAGCAAAGTGTACTTTTTCGCGCCCCTGAGTAAGTCTTACAAGAGTGCGGATGCAGATTAATTTAAATATTTGTATGCATATTAGGAGTGTATATTTTGTATTTGATAGCTCACCGAAGTGAAATATCATCATAGAATTTATCTTTACTTTTCATTCCATACCCAGCACTAAAAATCGCATTAAACATTTGAACACTATTTACCTTTGTAGTTAATATTTTGAACAAAAATAAAAGGCTAAATAATTTCTAGAGAAAAACTTGAAGCTAAATATTCCAATTTACAGCCAGTGTGACCGCGGGCTTGTGAAAAACAGTAGCAGAGAAGAGACTTAAGCTGTATCAATATGTATCACATTTTTTTTAATTTAAGTATCAAAGTATCAATAAAGAATAAAACCAATAATTTTATAAACAGCCGTTTTCAAAACAATTTAACATTTATTGATTGCACACTGAAAATAAAATCTGCGTAGATATAACGAAAACTTACGTATATCTTACGAAATTTTTCGTCATTTTGAGCCACGAAAGTTTTCGTTGATTGTAAAAAACCGTTTTCGTACATAAATACTACGAAAATATGAGACATCAGATCTTTAGTACATTTTACGAATGCATTCTTACTATTTACTAAAGAATTTCGTACAATTTCTTTTTTTTTACGAAATTCTTGTAAAATACGCAAAAATAATTCGTATATTTAACGAAATTAATTTCGTGAAATCTGCGGTTGTTTCGTAGAATGTGCGATTGCTTTCATTCGCCACACTGTAAAAAACATAGTACGAATTATAACACAGCACTTTTTAAGCGTTTTTGTTTAACACAATGTTTCGCAAAAACGCTTAACATTAATGATTAAAATATAATGAACGTGTTGTTTTCTTTCGAGCTATGATTTCTAAAGTGTAACGAATAAAAGCAATCATACATCCTACGGAAGAAGTGCAGATATTACAAGTATAGCTGTCGTAAATAATAAGTTTTGCCTAATTTTCTAACCGCACTGTAATTTAAAATTAGGAAAAAAAGGTTATTTTACTTATAACATAACTTAATTTTTTTCTTTATATGCATACAATAGGTTATCTATATACTAAAAATTTATTTTTATTGCTTAGCCATCATTCGATAAAGTATATTGATGCAAAGTGTAAAATTATGATAGTCAACAAAACTCTTATGAAATATAATCTATATATATAAAAATGAAATGTTTTTCGGATGACGGCTGAACCGATTTGAATTCTGTAAAAAGTACTTCTTTGGACCTTCTGTGTGGAAGGTTTTTCGATTAAAAAAATTTGAAACATTTTGTTGTTGTTGTTGCCGAAAAATACATTGAATGTCACTAAACTACTAAACGGCTGGACCGATTTGGTTCATATTTGGAACATATATCAGTACCTTGAAAAGAAATATTTCTACAAAAAATTTGCTCGCTAGGTGGCTAAACGGCTAGACCGATTTGGTTCATATTTGGAACATATATCAGTACCTTGAAAAGAAATATTTCTACAAAAAATTTGCTCGCTAGGTGGCGCTGGGGTCAGAATATTCCTAATAATTACATTTACTTGCCGAATTAGCTAATATTTAGAGCGTATGTTAGCCAATTGAAAATAAAAGTGTACACGATAGGCGGCATTGTGGACGAGATATTTAAAAAATTCTTATACACTGGGATAATGATAGATATCTAACGGGTGATTTTTTAAGAGCTTGATAACTTTTTTTTTAAAAAAAACGCATAAAATTTGCAAAATCTCATCGGTTCTTTATTTGAAACGTTAGATTGGTCCATGACATTTACTTTTTGAAGATAATTTCATTTAAATGTTGACCGCGGCTGCGTCTTAGGTGGTCCATTCGGAAAGTCCAATTTTGGGCAACTTTTTCGAGCATTTCGGCCGGAATAGCCCGAATTTCTTCGGAAATGTTGTCTTCCAAAGCTGGAATAGTTGCTGGCTTATTTCTGTAGACTTTAGACTTGACGTAGCCCCACAAAAAATAGTCTAAAGGCGTCAAATCGCATGATCTTGGTGGCCAACTTACCGGTCCATTTCTTGAGATGAATTGTTCTCCGAAGTTTTCCCTCAAAATGGCCATAGAATCGCGAGCTGTGTGGCATGTAGCGCCATCTTGTTGAAACCACATGTCAACCAAGTTCAGTTCTTCCATTTTTGGCAACAAAAAGTTTGTTAGCATCGAACGATAGCGATCGCCATTCACCGTAACGTTGCGTCCAACAGCATCTTTGAAAAAATACGGTCCAATGATTCCACCAGCGTACAAACCACACCAAACAGTGCATTTTTCGGGATGCATGGGCAGTTCTTGAACGGCTTCTGGTTGCTCTTCACTCCAAATGCGGCAATTTTGCTTATTTACGAAGCCATTCAACCAGAAATGAGCCTCATCGCTGAACAAAATTTGTCGGACGTAAAGCGCGAAACACATTTCGAACCGAACACTGATTTTGGTAATAAAATTCAATGATTTGCAAGCGTTGCTCGTTAGTAAGTCTATTCATGATGAAATTTCAAAGCATACTGAGCATCTTTCTCTTTGACACCATGTCTGAAATCCCACGTGATCTGTCAAATACTAATGCATGAAAATCCTAACCTCAAAAAAATCACCCGTTACTACATATTTGTGGACGTATGTATGTATGTATGTATGTGCCAGGTTGCAGCCTAAACGGACGGACACAATCGAACAAAACTTTGACAGAGTATTGCCATGACACCTGGGCCAATAATAGGGTGAAAAAAATTGGGATCCGATAAGGGGCCGTGGCACCTCCCATAGGCGTGAAATTTTTGTGAGCCATAACTTTGGAACCATAAGTCACATGAACTTGAAATTTGGTATGCAGCCATTTTTATGGTAGGTGCTTATAATAGGCTTTATATAAATGAGTGTGGAAAAGAGGGCGTGGCACATCCCATATTCGGGGAAATTTTTATCACCTATAACTTCGGAACCATAAGTCCCACAAATTTGAAATTTGGTATGCAGGTGCTTATAGAAGGGTATATATAAATTAGTAGGAAAAAAGGGGCGTGGCACATCCTATAGGCGTGCAATTTTTATGAGTCATAACTTCGGAACCATAAGTCGCATGGACTTGAAATTTGGAATGCAGCCATTTCTATGGAAGGTGCTTATAATACGGGAAATATACATGAGTGTGGAAAAGAGGGCGTGACACATCCCATAGGCGTGGAGAATTTATCATCTATAACTTCGGAACTATAAGTCACATGAACTTTGGTATACATACACCTATATCTTTGGTAGGTGCTTATAGTAGGCATATATAAGTGAGTTTATAAAAGGGGGCGTGGAACTTCCCATAGGCGTGGAAATTTTTGTCAGCTAAAACTTCTGAACCATTAGTCACATGAACTTGAAATTTGGTATGCAGGCATACCTATGGTAGGTGCTTATAGTAGTGTATATATAAATTAGTTTGTAAAAGGGGGTCTGGCGCATCCCATATTCGGGCAAATTTTTATAAGCTATAACTTCGGAACCATGTCACATGAAATTGAACTTTAGTATGCGGACATATGTATCTATAGAAGAGGGCGTGGAAATTTTTATCAGTTTTACCTTCGGAACCATTAGAACTAGAAAATTGGTATGCACACATATCTATGGTAGGTGCTTATAGTAAGGTGTATTTAAATAGGTTTCTAAAAGAGGGCGTGGACTTTTTTATCAGCTATAACTTCGGAACCATAAGTCCCACGAACTTGAAAGTTGTTACGCAGACATATGTAGGCACTTACAGTAAGGTAGGTATGTATAAATAAATGAGTTTGTAAAAGCAAGCGTTGCACATCGCATAGGCGGTGATTTTTTTGTCATCTAAAACTTTGAAACCAGAAGTCACATGAACTTGAAATTGGGTATACGGACATGTCTAATGTAGGTGCTTATAATAAGATATATATAAATGAGTTTCTAAAAGGCATATCCCATAGGGTAGAAATGTTTCTCAGCTATAACTTCAGAGCCATTAGTCACATAAACTTTATATTTGGTATGCAGACGTATCTATGGTGGGTGCTTATAGTAGGCTATATATAAATGAGTTTGTAAAAGGGGCGTGGCACATCCCACAAGCGTGACATTTTTTGCCAGCTATAACTCCGGAACCATTAGTCACATGAGATTGAATTTTGCATGCATATATATCTATGGTGGGTGCTTATAGTAGGGTATATATAAATGAGTTTGTACATGAAGGCGTGTAACATCCCATTGCACAGTGGCCAATTTTTTTAAAAAGCTGGCCAAAAGTCGAAGCGTGGTACAATTGTAATCAAACCTTGTGTATCCGTCTTTATTTTGGTTGCTGGTTTTAAATTTGACCACTTAATTTCGAAATTCAAAATGGCGGATCCATGGCCGCTGTGTACGCTTAAATCATCATACATCAAAAAATAAGAAACAAAAAAGTTGTTTGTAATAGTGGTCGCCCTTTGGCAGGCAATGGCAAACCCCCGAGTGTATTCAGCAACGAACAGCTTCTCATAAAAATATAATCCCCTTTCGGATTCGGCGTAAAACTGTTGGTCCCTCCCCTTTGTGCGCCAACATCAAGGCGCACGCCACAATTCGGAAGAGAAGCTCGGGCAAACACTAACGAGGCCTCAATGTTTGTTTCTAACAATGTTCATGTTCAAATTTACACGGGAACTGCGGGATTTTAGATGAATCAATAAACAAGACATACATATTTGTTGGTACCGGAATATATTTTTAAGATAACAATTTTATACACCGTCAGACTGGCAAATCTTTTGTAATTCTCCGTTTTGTTCTCTCGCTCGCGTCCTCGAATTCTTTACAAGGTCGACCTTTTTTGAGCATTTAGGAATATCTTGATTGTTGCATTCCATCATTTCTGGGTCAACTGTACACTGCAACTGCAAGTCGTACATAAATTGTAATAAATAATAAAAAGTTGTATGATTAGTTGAGAGTTGGTATATCGTACCTGTAATTTGACTACCTTCTTCAACCATTTTTTGTTTTTTTTACAAGAAAGCGTGCAGTTGTTCTGTTACTCTCGTCCCATTTTCTTTTTATAGTAGTAAGTAAATCTTTCACTTCACTTCTTTGGTCTGGATGGAGCTTGATAGATGATCCTCCAGACTTTTGGTTTTTACACCCACTTCCAAAAGCAATTGTTTAAACAATGCATCGAAAATTTCACGCAGAGTGCACTCTAATATAGTAGTACTTTCTGACATCATTTAAATTCTAAAAACATCCAATATTTAAAACATCAAAACACAGATGACAGAAATAATTTTTTACATAATTTAAATCTTTTAAACATAAAAAAATTAAGAATCGCGTATAAAAACTGATGTCCAAACTACATTGGCGGCTTGTGGCAGATGGTTTTAACCAAGGTGGATGGGAAAAAACTTCAATATATATGGAAAAGAAAATTGGACCGTCCATCTCGACCACTCTCGTAACTATATTCTTAATTTATCATAACGAGTAAACAAAAAAAATCAATCCGTGGATATCTATGTCTTACGTCAGTTTTTAGATGGCGTGACAATGAAAAAACATGTTTTACCTACTCTAGATTACAATGTCCATGAACGGATGCTTAAAACTGTTATTTTTTTAAGATAATACCACAATTTTAACAACGACGAAAGCTCAATTTACGAAAAGTTTGGAGCGAATTGCTAGCAACAGTCACTTCGATCTCCTGTAACACTAAATGCCTTAAGAGAATCGACTTGTTGTCTCATAACGATGCGCAGTAGAGCCCTCTTAACAATATAAGATGGTTATGCATACGAATGCAACAATTTTTTTTTTGGACTTTTGGCCAGGGTTTTCCAAAAATTGGCCACTGTGCATTGGCGTGAAGTTTTTAAACGGATATGACTTCGGAGCCACAGGTCGCATGAATTTGAAATTTGGTGTGAAGATCTATGATAAATGCTTATAGTAAGGCATATACAATTTTTTTTTTTTTTGAAGGGGACGTGGCACGTTCCACAGGTGTGAAATTTTGTATCAGCTACAACTTCGGAATCATAATTCACAAGAATATGAACTTTGGTATGAATATCCATAGTAAGGTTTGTATACATGAATTTGTAAACGGGAACATGGAGTACGGGCGAGGAATTTTTAAATAGCCATAAATTGGGAACCATAAGTCAAATGAACTCAAAATTTGGTATGCAGACCTATCGTCGCCTCAGAAAACGGATGACGAATGTGCAAAATTACGATTTTGGGATTTTGATGCAGATTTACTAAGTTGGACGTGCTCTTTTGATTTCTGCAATCCATTTTTATACCCGAGCGCACTTGTGCACAAGGGCATATTAATTTTGTTCACACAACGGTTGTTTGTAACAGCCAAAACGACTAGAGATATATATAGACAAATGTATACATAAATGCTCAGAATGAATAGAGAAATCGATTAAGCCATGTCTGTCTGTCCGCCCGTCTCTCTGTCTGTCCGTCTGTCCGTCCGTCCGTGTACACGATAACTCGAGCAAAAATTGAGATTTCTCAACGAAATTTGGTATGTAGGTTTCTGTTGATTCAAGGTAGGTTGGTATTGAAAATGGGCGAAATCGGACTGTATGTGGCACATAAGACAAATTCCCATACAAATGTAATCTTATTTTATTGTTGTTGTTTTAGGCTAGTCGATCGATTACTTTCGTGTGCAAGAAAACCACTTTTTTCTTCACGTTTTGCCCAACGTTTCGCTAATCACCTTAGCATCTTCAGGGGTGCATCTTTATTTACATAGACATCAACAATAAACAAAGAACAATGTTATCGACAAATATTGATATATGTATGTACATAATTACAAAAATTAGGTTAAATATTTGAGAAACAACAAACGAAGATACAAACACAAAGGGACAATCACAGGTTTTTGATTTTAACTGTGGTACTTACTCATGGTTAAGATTTAATTTACACTGGACATTTGGAAATATTTTAAAAAATTGAAAAAACACCAAAAACATTGAAACGTATTGAACAGTGAACATTAAACA
Organism: Rhagoletis pomonella; assembly: GCF_013731165.1. NCBI lineage: Eukaryota > Metazoa > Arthropoda > Insecta > Diptera > Tephritidae > Rhagoletis > Rhagoletis pomonella. The sequence goes on along the minus strand of NW_023458570.1, from coordinate 3,706,662 downwards.
TTAACTTATTAAAAATATTGATACCATCGCTGTGTGGTACTTTCGTCATACTAAATGTTTATTACAAGCATAGCATATAAGCAGCCGCGATATCATCCGTGTCCTCCTTCTTGTTAATTGTTTTTTTCTCTTTTCTGTAATATTCGTAGGCTTTCTATAGTGAATCTCGCTTTTTCCCTCCGTTCCTTGTCTAATATTTTGACGTTGGCTAAATCAGCTGTGTGACCACTATCTTGTATGTGTTGCGCTAAAGCTGTGCTTTGCTTATTTTTCTTTAGTCTTATTTTAATCATAAAATATTTGTCGTATGTATCGCAAAACTTTGAACTTACGACAATTCGATGGTCCTCTACTATAACGACACAATTAAAATTAGAAATTAAACTATGTAACTAATTTTAAAATTTTAAATTTTTAAATTTTAGCTTGCACTGAGTCTCTAATGAAATGAAAGAAATACAAATGTTCAAAAAACTGAATTTAAGTATTGTTTTTTGTTTTTATATAAAGAAAACGTATGTTCGTAACATATTTACAGATTTTTTTATTAAATACATGAATATGTTTTTGTTATGTTTTTTCTAATAAGTAATCATTATTTAATAAAAATATCTGGTTTCATCAAATTATATCATCGTCGTTGAAATAGATACTTTAGTATTGTCGTATGTTCTATGGACAAAACAAAGTGGTGAGTAAACTCTACTTACGACAAATGTATACGGAATGAAAAGTCAAATTTCTCATTAACGTTAAGAGATATTAAATGTAAAAATATGGAAAATCAAAACTAATACCACCAACTACGTCTGCTTCAAAAATTACAAAAATCTACCGTACAGTTTCGGATTAATTCGACCTTAATCTTCAAAGTCAATTTTCTCAAAACCGTGTTTTGTAACATTCGACATCCGTTTTCTGAGACGACGATATATGTATTCCCCCCATTTAGTGTAAAGTATATATGATTGAGTTTGTAAAAGGGGATAAATACGTATTCATCTATAAGATCACTCGGATATTTAAAACTGTGTTTTTTTTTAAACCTTACAGTCCTTAGACCATTTCGAAATGAAAAGATGAAATCGTTTTTTTGATCCCGCGATGCTGTTAAACGAAAAGTGTTCATTCATAATGAATAAAACTCCTATCGAAAGAAGCATTCTACCGGAAAAGTGCAGCTATACTAATACAGTTAAGCGAATAGGCAGCTAAACGGAACGTACCGTAGTAGACTAGTTTTAATTTAAAAATTCTATCGTTACCTTAGTCCACCTAATATTAATAATGAAACAAGATTTGAAGTACAAAAAATTATCACAAATACATATGTAGTTGTTGAAGCACGATAAAGCAAAAAGTATGGTCCATAAGGATGCCTTGATTTAAACAGAAAGAAAATAGTTTGACTCCTTTAATTTATGCTGAACTGAATATTTCTACTACTGCTTTATATTTATATTTATATTTGTTTAACCCGAACGACGTCGGGTGCTCTGCTAGTCTATATATATAAATGTGAATGTCTGTGTGTTTATTACCTTATAACTTTTGACCCACGCCACGGAATCGCATGAAACTTTGCACCTGTATTTATTTTTACTCCGGGAAGGTTATAGGCATGGTTTTATTTGCAAAAAGGGGTCGTGACACCTCCCATAGGGCTGCAAATTTTTAATCAGCTATAAATTCGGAACCATAAGTCACATGAACTTGAAATTTGGTATGCAGACATATCTATGGTAGGTGCTTATAGTAAGTTATGTGTAAATGAGTTTGTAAATGAGGGCGTGGCACATAATATAGGCGTGGAATTTTTTATCAGCCATAACTTCGGAACCACAAGTCACATAACCCCTTTAATTCCTTTTGATATGCCTTTCCAATTCAAAAGACTTCATTTTCCTGTTCGCTTAGCTTTTGCAATGACAGTAAACAAGAATGCCTTAAAGCAAAATTCCAAAACTTTATCAAAAATTACAATGTATGATGATTGCATTGGAAAATGCATTTATGACATGCTGTGAAATAATATAAGAGTTGGGAGTTCGGTTCGAGCTATTATCGAGAGCGGACGTGTGCCTAAGCAAACAAACAATTTATAATTGAATAATTGAAAAACTGTTTAAAACTCATAAAAATCCGAATTGGATTTAAACCACCATAATGAGTGAAAAAGACAATAGCAATAATCCGTTTGGATTATTGGAAGATTATTCTGATCAACATTATACAAACTTAATTAATAGCAATTTGGCTAAAACTTCAGAAATGTGTGCAAACGTGCAAAGTGAACATCAAGG
>NW_023458570.1:3689888-3694359 GCF_013731165.1 Rhagoletis pomonella | reverse complement strand
ATATATATATATATATTTTTTTATGTATGTTACCGCATAACTTTGGACCGCGTCAATCGATTTCGATAATTCTTTTTGCATCGGAAGGGTAGTGTCTCAGAGGTGGTCCCATACTAATCTGGTTTAGATGAGTTAAACCGATAGGTGGCGCAGCAGTCGAGATATTTGAAAATCCCTTATTTATAGTCTGATTTCGTTCATGCTTAGAACGCATATTAACTAACTGCACTACAAATTTTGCCGATAGGTGGCGCACGAGTCTGGTAAACCAGTAGTTATTGTCCGATTTCGCTCATATTTAGAAAGCTTCTTTAAAAATTATCGATTTTACAATTAACTTATTTCTTCCAAATATGGACCATTTACAAACAAAAGTAAATGCATATATTTCTGGTAGATTAAGATTTTTAACCAAAAGTATAAAAATATAATACATGTATATGGTGTTCAAATGCTTGGTTGTTGCAGCGCTTAACTAAAGGGGCACTCGTCCCATACAGCGACACCGATTCTTCTGAAGAGTTAGTAGAAGAGGAAAATTCTGTGTTCGTTTCTTAAAATAATGCACTCCAATAAGGCAAAAAAGGCTCATCCTCTGCCCTTCGATGCTTTGTCAGGGGAGATGGTTGCCCTGTAAAGCAGAAGGTTGCTTAAAATGACGATATCATGAAATGTGTGTTGAGTGTAACGTCAAACACATTTTGCACCATAAAAGAACAACATTTTTTGGGACAAATGAAATCGGCATTAGTTTTTATAGAGCAGAGCTTCTTAAAGTGGGTTCCGCGGAACCCAAGGGTTCCGTACAAAAGTCACCGTGGTTCCGCGAAATTAATTTTGCTGTGAATAAGCACGGCGGTCGTTTTGAGTTGCACACAGAAAGAAAAGTTCTATAAACAGCTTGACCGACACGCAATTATCTACTTTCAAGTATACATATCGTCGTCTCAGAAAACGGATGTCGAATGTTACAAAACACGGTTTTGAGAAAATTGACTTTGAAGTTTAAGGTCGAATTAATCCGAAACTGTACGGTAGATTTTTGTAACTTTTGAAGGAGACGTAGTTGGTGGTATTAGTTTTGATTTTCCATATTTTTACATTTAATATCTCTTAACGTTAATGAGAAATTTGACTTTTCATTCCGTATACATTTGTCGTAAGTAGCGTTTACTCACCACTTTGTTTTGTCCACAGAACATACGACAATAGTAAAGTATCTATTTCAACGACGATGGTATAATTTGATGAAAAAACCAGACATGTTTATTAAATAATGATTACTTATTAGAAAAAACATAACAAAAACATAATCATGTATTTAATAAAAAAAATCTGTACATCTCTTATGCTGTAAATATGTTACGAACATACGTTTTCTTTATATAAAAACAAAAAACAATACTTAAATTCAGTCTTTTGTACATTTTTATTTCTTTCATTTCATTGGAGACTCAGTGCAAGCTAAAATTTAAAAATTTAAGATTTTAAAATTAGTTACTTAGTTTAATTTTCAATTTTAATTGTATCGTTATAGTAGAGGACCATCGAATTGTCGTAAGTTCAAAGTTTTGCGATACATACGACAAATGTTTTATGATTAAAAAAAGATTACATTTGTATGGGAATTTGTCGTATGTGCCACATACGACAAATGTTTTATGATTAAAAAAAAGGTACGTTTGTATGGGAATTTGTCGTATGTGACGCATTTTCAGCACATACAACAAAAGGCATACCCAATCATTAATATTATGTAACATACGACAAAATGCGCACGAAATATCTCAAAAACTAATGGAGATATAAAAAAATGGATTGCAGAAATCGAAAGAGCATGTCCAACTTAGTAAATCTGCATCAAAATCCCAAAATCGTCATTTTGCACATTCGTCATCCGTTTTCGGAGGCGACGATATGTACAAATATGCGTTTATGCGTCGGTACTTTTTACGCGTATATATATACATACGAGTGTCTGCATTTGCCGTAAATATCCGAAAACTCATCCTACAGCTATAAACGCGCTCAAGCAAACAATCAAGGTTGCAAATGTGCATGTGCATTATGCTCTCTCATATGTACATATGTACATACGTGTACGGACAATTTAAACTCAATTTAGGAGTAAAACACTCCAAAAATCGTAGTTAAAACCAAATTTCCGTAGTAGATTTGTATTTTTCATTTTCGCTTTCATACGAGTCAACAATTTTAAAATGTTGCACGAAAATTCCATGGGTATTCTCTTTAACTAAGGAAAAATTCGAAAGATCTCTTTTGAAACATTAATTGACTCGCATGAAATATGTAGAAAATCCCTTAAATAGATATTTTCGTTTCATGCAGAGATATAAACCATTGCAAGAATAATATGTTACATATTTGGGTAGTTATGAGAATTTTATATAAAGAACACAAATATTAGACCTTTTTAAGAAGAACATTAGGCTCTGCACCTTTTCTTCTCTACGGAAATCTCTTCCCACAGTTATTTTTTAACAACTTTTTTTATAAGTAAGTTTTACTTAAAGACGAAAGTCAAGCAAAGTACAGATTAAAAATTTTCAAAACCCGGAGTAAATATACTCCTGTCGGAGGAAGTTCCGTACACTGTATAGGAACTAAAATTTCAAGATAATTCATCACACAGCAACGAGAAGAGCTCACTCGGTCCCTGCATTTTTTCAAAGTACCCACAAAAAACAGCCACAAACTCATTACCCACCTGCACTGCAGAAAATAAAATCTGAAAAGCTTAAGGGCAACATATTCCATAATCCATTTATGTTTGCATTGTTTTAAAAGAGTATGAGTAAAAGCGATTGGATTAAATATGCAAATAAAAATTTTGCGCTTAGCTTCAGTTATATTTTTAGTGCAGGAGCAGTCGACTACCAAAAAAGATTATGTGTGTATGTACATATACATATGTATGTAGTATAATTACGGTATTTATGCACTATAGCCCCGACGCGTAGTTCCCATTTGAATTAAGGTGCTGAATTTTACACGTTTCATAAATACTGTTAAATGTAACCCTATCATGTTGCCAATGCCTTAAAGTTCATTTATGCAAGACTTAAGGCGCTGGCCCGATGCAGGTTTGCTCTGCACGCCTTAAGGCGCTGGCCCAGTGCAGGCTTGCTTTGCATGCCTTACTTACTTCTATTTGCTTTGATTTAATTCAAAAACTCGTTTGGCCAAATGGCGGCTTGGAACGCGGCAAAGCTACCAGCTAGCTGTGTAGTTAAAAAGTGAAGGTCTATTCCTAACACTAAGAATAGTTTTCCCACAAAATTCCAGAAAATTAAAAAAAATAAATACAACACAATCTTTTCAGATTTATTTTTAAATTAATGCGAATTAATTTTTGCATATGTACTTGTATATTTATTAAGAAAAAAATCAAATTTTTCAGGAAACGACTGACCAGTAGTTTCACATCATAAATATCACTAGCTTTGTGTGAAAAGTTGCTAAGTCCACATTTTGTGAAACCTCATATTTTGATATAGGAAGAGAAATTAAGGATTAAGGTATTTGTTTTATTTTTTCTCGTTTATATTCTTTGAAAGGCAAATTTTCTAAGTCCAAAAGAGGCCCCGAAAATCCGATAAGGCAGCAATAATACGAAATCTTTTAGTAAAGATCGAATCGTTCTGATTCGTATGGAGTTTTTCTTTGCATTAAACACGAAAGTTCCTGTTAAATTTGTAAAAATGGGCTTAGCAACTTTTCAGCCAGCGATATGTTAAATATAAATATGGAAACATAGAATAATTTTTATTAAACTTTGAATTACTTATATTATATATTTTTTTAATTACGTAAGCAAATTTTTGTTCATAAAAGTGTGCAGCAGTTTATTTGAATTCATTTAGAACGGGAACATACCTTTCTGTCAAAAGCCTACAAAACGCTTTCAAATAAAACATTTGCCTATTTGAAATTTTAAGGCGCTTTAAGCAAGTGAAGCACAGCTGCCATTGGGCCAGGGGAAAGGGGGTTTAAACCCCCATGTTGGAAGGAAATCTACATGACAGTTTGGCATCATTGAGTTTAAGATAATAATGGTGAAAAATATTTCAAGATCTCAACAATTTTTATTGAGTTTGAGCCTATTTCTAATGGTTCATATCCCAGTGACCGCGGCGAAGAATTCTGATGAGGAGATGTGGTGATAGTAGCTATAAATATAGGGAGTGTATATTCGCACTTTGCCAGTGTCACCAGTGTACCAGTGCCACCAGTGTCGCCAGTGTCACCAGTATACCAGTGTCGGGAGCATTCGGCTCTGCCAGTGTACCAGTGTCACCAGTGTCGCCAGTTTCACCAGTGTACCAGTGTCACCAGTTTGACCAGTGTCACCAGTTTCCCCAGTGTACCAGCGCCATCAGTGTCGCCAGTGTCAGCAGTGTACCAGTGTCGCCAGTGTCACCAGTTTCACCAGTGTCGCCAGTGTACCAGT
>NW_023458570.1:3665887-3689878 GCF_013731165.1 Rhagoletis pomonella | reverse complement strand
AGTGTCGCCAGTGTCACCAGTGTACCAGTGTCGCAAGTGTCGCCAGTTTCACCAGTGTCACCAGTTTCGTCAGTTTCACCAGTGTCACCAGTTTCACCAGTGTCGCCAGTGTCACCAGTGTCACCAGTTTCACCAGTGTACCAGTGTCGCAAGTGTCCCCAGTGTCACCAGTGTTAACTACGTCCCTCTGTCGTGGTGGAGAGTAAAAGTGGTTTTCATCCCAAAACCTGGAAGGCGAGGGCACGTCTACGCCAAAGATTTTTGACCTATTAGCTTAACTTCCTTTGTTCTCAAAACGTTCCAGAGGGTTCCGGACGAGCACGTCCGGGAGTTTTTCCACGGCAATGGCATGTCTGAAGCCCAGCATGCATATTTGCGGGGACGATCCACGGAGACGGCGCCCCATGAGGTCGTTAGAACCGTCGAGAGGGCACTCGAATTTAAGCAATTTACTCTGGCAGCCTTCCTTGACATAGAAGGAGCCTTTAACAATGTTAGAGTAGAAGCTATCCAAAAATCCCTTGACGTGCTAGGCGTCGAGGAGTCTATTAGCGCGTGGCTAATGGCGATGCTTCGCAGCAGAACGATTTCAGCTGAACTTGGTAGATATACATTAACAAGAAACGTTAGTAGGGGCACTCCTCAAGGGGGAGTGATCTCTCCTAGTTTATGGCTCAGCACTATCAACTCAGTACTACTCAAGCTTAACCAGGGAGAAGTAAAGGTATTGGCATACGCTGACGATGTAGTGATTTTAATAACCGGGTTATTTCCATCTGTGGTGAGTAACATCATGCAGGGTACTCTAGTAAAGCTTAGCCGGTGGGCCGAGCAATGTGGCCTTAGAGGGAACCCAGAGAAAACAGAATTAATGCTCTTTACGACAAGAAATAAGGTCCCAAGCTTTGAATTACCAAAGCTAAATGGACAAAGGCTGCGATTATCTAAACAAGCGAAGTATCTGGGAGTCATACTGGATCCTAAGCTAAGTTGGAAAATAAATATTGAAGAGAGAGTAAAGAAAGCGAGCATTGCCTACTACTCCTGTAAGCGGCTTTTTGGGAAGACATGGGGTCTCAATCCAAAAGTTGTACTCTGGTTGTACACAGCGGTTGTACGTCCGATCTTATGCTACGGTTCTTTGGTATGGTGGGCAGCCTTAAAGAACCAATATAATCAAGTGAAACTAGGCAGAGTTCAGAGAGCTGCATGCATCGGGACCACGGGGGCAACGAGAACTTGCCCTACCGATGCCCTAAATGTTATTACAAATCTATTTCCTATAGACCTTCACATGCGGCATACCGCATCACTCTCGGCTATAAGACTTAGAGAACTAGGTATATGGAAAGAAAGAACGATGGGGCATAGCAGTATAATTTCCCGTTTGCCACCTAAGTTGAGGCTGGAAACCGATTACATTCGACCTGAGGTAGAGTTTCACAGGCCTTTCGGGGCCATTTCTCCGTCGAGAGCCGACTGGCATGGGGAACTTAATATCTCTATCTGGACACATCATATGTACACGGATGGCTCCAAAATGGAACGTGGAGTTGGAGCAGGTATTAACTCTGAGTCACTGGGAGTAAAAGGATCAATTCATCTGCCCGATTTCGAGAGTGTCTTCCAGGCAGAAGTATTCGCTATAGCCGAAGGCTGCCATCTCTTAGAACGTAGAGGATTACGTCACGTCATTAAGGCCTTAGCGTCTTTTACAACAAGGTCGAAACTAATCAAAGATTGTAGGACACTGTTAAATACAGTAAGTCGTCAACTCGATCTAGATTTAGCTTGGGTCCCTGGCCATAGCAACATTCACGGAAACGAGGCTGCAGGCGAGTTAGCCAGAGAGGGATCTACATTGGTGTCGATCGAGGACCGGATCTCACCCCCAATTGGAACCTTATACAAAGACATATTTCTCCACAATCTCCGGTAGTCGGACCAAAGAGGGCCCACCGTGGCAGGCTGCCGAATATCCAAACTATTGTGGCCTGCGTACAGCCCTGACAGAACACAAAACCTACTAAGGAAACTCAGATCTGACGTTGCTAGGCTTGTTGCGACTCTTACTGGACATTGGCCGATTGGTACCCACGCGAGAAGGCTGGGAATCGCCTACAACGACTTTTGTAGAAGCTGCAGAGATGAGAACGAGCAGGAAACTGTAGAACACCTGCTTTGTAAATGTCCAGCTCTAATGAGGAGCAGAAATACCATGCTAGGAGCATATGAGTTCACATCGTTACGAGAGCTATCTGATGTAAGTCTCCACAACATACTCAACTTCATCACCCACGCAGGCTAATTCTAACATACTCATTCGAGGTATATGGTATCAAAATGGCACTTAGCTGCTACTTGGGCGTTTTCCGCCACCACTCTAACCTAACCTAACCTTCACCAGTGTCGCTGTGTCACCAGTGCCTACGGCGCTTTTTCTATAAAAAATATTCAATATATCGAGCCCTAGCCGCCAAAATAACGTAAGCGACATTTGTTTCAAAATTTAGTTTTTGATGCAGAAATATTCCTAGAGCATCTAGATACATTTCTGCATCAAAAAGGAAATTTTGAAAAAAAAATGTCGCTTATGTTATTTTGGCGGTTAGGGCTCGATATGTATAGTAAAAAGGATTAAAAAATTGGCCGATTTCGCCTGCGGCGCTTTTCTATATAAAACAATATGCCAACACTGGTGACACTGGTACACTGGTGACACTGGTGGCACTGGTGACACTGGCGACACTGGTACACTGTTGACACTGGCGACACTGGTGACACTGGCGACACTGGTGAAATTGGTGACACTGGTGAAACTGGTGACACTAGCGACACTGGTGACACTGGCGATACTGGAACACTGGTGGCACTGGTGACACTGGTAAACTGGTGACACTGGCGACACTGGTGACACTGGTAAACTGGTGACACTGGCGACATTGGTGACACCAGCGACACTGGTACACTGGTGACACTGAAACACTGGCGACACTGGTGACACTGGTGAAACTGGTGACACTAGCGACACTGGTGACACTGGCGATACTGGTACACTGGTGGCACTGGTGAAACTGGTGAGACTTGAGACACTGGTGACACAGGTGACACTGGCGACACTGTTGACACTGGTGACGCTGGTGACACTGGCGACACTGGTACACTGGCGACACTGGTACACTGGTGACACTGGCGACACTGGTACACAGGCGACACTGATGAAACTATTGACACTGGTGAAACTAGTGACACTGGCGACACTGGTGGCACTGGTGACACTGATGAAACTGGTGACACTGGCGACACTGGTGGCACTGGTGACACTGGCGACACTGGCGACACTGGTACACTGGTGACACTGGCGTCACTGGTGGCACTGGTACACTGATGACACTGGTACACTGGTGACACTGGCAAAGTGCGAATAGACACTCCCATAAATATATATAAAAAAAGTATATTATAGTATGCACACGATTTTGAACCCTTTCGATGAAAGGATATGAAACTGAAGTTTTATGAATCGTACGTTTTATATAAATTCCGATATTTGCACATTACTGGTTTTTGTTCTAAAAATGTTTTTTCTTAGATTTAAAAGTACAAAATTAAAAAATCACACTGGCGAGTATTGTGGCTTATTTGTATTTTCTTATAGTCAGCTATTGGTGCTAATAATTTTATAATATTTTGTTATTTTTATAATTTTCAGGAATCGTGAGAAAGTTATATTTTTGTTCAAGGTTTCAATGTACAGTTGGTTAACCATAATAACAAATGTCGATAGCACTTCTTTTTGAAGCCTATAATAAAAGTTCAAAAATTTGATTTAACTTGTTCCTCATTTTTTCTAAAATAAAATAAAAACAAATACAAGTATATATCAAATTACTAAGTGACCATCAAGTCAATGTGCAGGAGCGGTATTTTGAGAGATAGTAGCCGAGAGTTCTAGCTTTAATTTAAGCCAGGAGGGTTCTATCTCCTTTTTCTTTGCTAGAGCTTCTAAAATTTCTGTAGTGTTTTAAAGCAATAAAGTTTTTTGGTTTACAAGGACGAATAGGTATTGAAAATGCGCTTTTTATAAATTTTATCTTATTAAGATAATAAAGTTTGCAGGACGAAATTCGATGATGAGGTCATGCGTATGTTAGTCCCCAAACAATAATTAAAAAAAAAAAACAAGTAAAGAAGTATAAGTGCGGGCGAAACCGAACATTATATACCCGGCGCATGTATTATATACGGTTTTTTCACCTTTCAGTAAACTGCATGATAAGTAAGAGTATTTTTCCCGATGTAAAACAGTTTCGTTAATATGATATTAAATATTGAAATAATTGGAGCATGTTTGGGGAAAATCGATATGGGGGCTATCAATATACACTCATGTATGTTGTCATAAGTGGGTGATGCCGTGCCCATTTAACAAAAAGCAATAATATTCTGCCTTGTTAAGAGATTGTTGTAAGTTGGCGTGTTTAGTTATTGAAATATCGGAATTTACCGTTATATGGTAGGTGGCGGTAATTTTAGTCCGATTTTAAAAAGTTTCAACTTATCGCGTTTTTGAGCCAAGGTTGATAAATGTACCGAGTTTGGTAGAAATTGATAAACCGGTTACCGAGACACACATATGTATGCGTAAGTGGGCGGTGCCATGCCCATTTTCCCAAAAATTTCCCTAAGTAGCATTTTCTGCTGAGAGGTCATTGTATGTATCAATTTTGAGTAAATTAGTTTAAATACTTATTAATTTATCGCAGTTTTCATATTTCTGTAAATTACCATTATATGGGAGGTGGGCGTGGTTCTTGTCTGATTTACAAAATTTTCAAAGGGTTTCTTAGTGATGCTCCAAGCCAGAGGTTCCCAAACTTTTCTCACCTCGGCACCCTTGTTGTGCTAAAAAAATTTCGCTGCACCCCTACTCTTCAAATGTCTACGAAAACAAGAAAACACAATGCGCTCCTTTAGCTTTAATGTTAGGACTAAAATTGTTTTGATGATTTCATTATTTCCTTTAAGTTTATTGGGAGCTTTGACAATTTTACCCTGAAATCATTTGACGCTGAAAGCTTGCTGGTGTATTTTTTTCACCGGCTTCACAAAAAGGATAAGGGTATTAAATCGTCGGAATATTTTTTTAATATTTTTTCTATGTATGTTACCGCATAACTTTAGACCACGTTAACCAACTACTATAATTCTTTTTTAAAGGAAAGGTGTTACCTGAAAAGTGGTCTAATTTGGTTTAAATCCGATCATTGGATCATGAACAGATTAACGATAATCTTAAATTCTTAGATGGGAATTGAAATCGGCTTTGTTTTTTTTTGCTTAAAAATTACTTGTTTATGTAAGCATTTGTTGAAAATGCAGTCTCACATAGATATGTAAAAGTAAGGCCCCTATTATAAGTTGCATTCGACTGTGGTCGACAGAGCTGATCGAACGAATTTTCATTTGGTATTATGACGCTCATTCGATGAAGAATAGCGCTATTGTGCATTTCGCTCGGTTAGGTCATTTACAATAGTATACTTTTCACCGCTGAGAAGTTTTGTTTACAAATCGAGCAAAACTAAATAGTGTGCTTATACATATGTATGTAAATTTGTGAAAATTAAAATGAAATAAAAAAGAAAGCGAGTTCATAAAAACGTAGTACAAATGAGTACAACGGAGTTCTGGTTCAACGATTCATCAGAGGATGAGAGCTTGGTAAACTGGCCAGGAGTGGAAAATGTTTAAGAGGGTTTAAGTGTAGTCTTTCGAATATATTTTGACATAAAATATATTTAAAAACTTTGTCTACAGATTATTTAAAAACGTCTGACTGTCTGAAGAGGCGTTTGTGAGCCAAATCTATTTAAAATATTTTAAAACTATCAACAGCTTACGATTTTATTCTCAGAGATCGTGCCAACTGAGTATTGGTATTTTCTTTCACAAGTAAAACCAGCCTTTCGAGCTTGTGTTTAATATTCACGACGTTAGAACTGCATGAAATTAATAAAAATTGTTTGAAATTAGTGTCCAGCCGCCATAAAGTAAAAAACAAATGCAAAATCATACATTCTTCACAATTTTCTAACACTTCGCCGATGGCGTACATCGAAAGCAAAATTCTGTTCGCCAGAAAATTCAATACCCAACGAAAATGTCGACGCGGTTGCATAGCTCATAATTCCACTCTCGATGTTCGATCTTCGCAATCTTGCCAACAGCAGTGTTTTCTGCATACACTTGCATCCAGAACTCTCTTGTCTCCCTTCGTAGTATTTAATAATCAAAGTGCTGTATTCACTGATGTCCAGAAGGTTTTCAAAAGCTTAATTGGTCACCTCAGTAGGTTTACTTTTCGGGCCACATGAAAACGGGTTTGTTATCCAGCTGAAGCCATCCTCAGAGTCAATGTTGGGAAAATATTCGACAATGGTTTTTTCTTAACCTTCCAAGTTAACGCTGGTAATGCAGCCAGTTTCACGAAAACAATTTAAGTGATAAATGATTTTAATTTTTCGAATTTTATATAGGAATCGCTAGTGACTGTTATCAATTTTCTTAGCGTTAACTTCGAAGTTACATACGTTGTTCTGATTACTTTGTTTATTTATGGAGTTTTCATGCAACCTGTTAGAAATACTAAGATATATATGTCACAAATAAAAAAAATCTCGACGTGCTAGAAAAAACCAGAGATGTATTTTAATATCGCAGGCCTCTGTTATCTTCGCAGCGTCATCCAATACGGGTTTTAAATCTAGTGGCGGCATCTTCCTAGTCGCCAGGGAATACCGAGGGATCATACAGTGACTTCTCATCCTAGACATCGCTCCTTTCATTTTTCCAACCACCGCAAATATTCGCACACTTGCTCCATTTTAAACCATTGTTCTGTACAAATTTGTCGACAGCTTTAAAAATTTTGTCGCTAGTGGCGTAAGTCTGAAGTACTTCGTTCTTCTTCGATTTGCATTGAGAATGGGTACCTCACGAACACGAGAAGACTGCCTCTAAAATCGTGTTGATTCGCTCTTTTACAGTGTGATTGAGAGGTTCCAAAGAATAGGTAATATATACACGTGCGCGAAGCTGCTGCGCTTGTTACGAGAACAGCTCAGCCAGCAAAAAATCCGAAAAGGGGAAGAAAAGTGGATGAAACGCGGATTAGGTCTACAAAAGTACCGAAAGTGGTTGTGAAAGGGGTACGTTTTCGTCTATTTTTCTGAAAATTTTCTGATTCAATTTTACGTTGACAGAACGTACTGGGGAACTACGCTTAAGAAGGAAATATCCCTTTGCTGCAAGTTATTTGTGTTGTGTATGGGGTTTGACGAGCCGCTGAAGGTAATTTTAATAAACATCTAAATTTTTTGATTTTCTGGCCGGCATGTTGAAGTTTGATCAAACCGCTTGCGTTGGTGTATGGAAAGTCTAAAGAATTTGCCCGCACCACTAGTATACTCTAGCCACTAGCGGCACCCCAGGCATACGCTCGCGGCACCCCAGGCATACGCTCGCGGCACCCCAGGGTGCCGCGTCACCCACTTTGGGAAGACCTGCTCCAAGCAATGTTCGTACCGAGTTTGGTGGGGATTGGTGAAGGAACTACAGAGATACATCATTTCATCGTAAGTGTGCGGTGCTACGCCTATTTTCAAAAAAAATTTATAGCTGTCTTATTTTAAGCCAAAATTCTACTTCGTGTACTAACTTTAAATAATTTGGATCCAATATTTACGGAAATATCGTAGTTTTTGCATATTTCGAAAATACCGTTGGGCGTGGTTATTGTCTGATGTCGCCCATTTTCAATCCCAACCTACCTTGGATAAAGGGAAACTTACCTACCAAATTTCGTGGACACATCTAAATTTTTTCTCGAGTTATCGTGTACACGGACAGTCATGGCTTAATCGATTTCTCTTTTCATTCTGATCATTTATGTATACATTTGTCGATAGATATACTATCTCGATTCGTTTTGCCTGTTAAAAACAACAGTTATGCGAACAAAGTTATAATACCCTTGTGCACAAGTGCGCTCGGGTATAAAAATATTGCAAATTTTCAAGGATATTTAAGGACAAAATTTGTAAAGGACTTTTTTCATACCCATTCGTTCTTATGTACCAAAAAATTTATTCTGTTTATAAGTTTAAAAGTTTTTCCTTTTTTTATACCCTTATTGTTATCCTACATTGCACTGGTTTTTAAATAATTTTTTGAAATAATCTATTTTTAATTTAAAAGTCCTTTAAAAAAAATCCTGACGTCAGAAAGAAAAACTAATTTTTTTCTATAACTAGTGAACCCGCATGTCGTTAAAACGCCCAAAATTGAATTTCAAAAACTTAAAAAATATTTCAAGTATTAGTCAGAGCTATAAGAGATCCGAGTGCCATATTTCATCAAAACCGTGCAGCCGTTGCTGAGTGAAGAGCAGTCTCGCAAGTGTATATTTTTATTTTCATCGAGTATCAAATCACCCTATACCGATGAAAAAGTTCTTAATTGAAAAAATAAAACTGTCATACATCTACATGCTAAGTTCTCTAATTTGACCTCTCATTTTTGAAATTCCTTTTCAAAAATATTCTCAAACTAAAATCTTCTTAAAACTCTTTCGTTTGGTTTCTTAACATTCTTTCGTTTGACTTCGGTGTTTTATATTTCATATACTTTTTGAATTAGTTAATTGAGTTAGACTTTTCAAACAGGGAGCAGCTCTCTAGAAAAGTATATTCAAGCTTAATCCTTGTTAGCTCTCCTTCGCTGGACATTGCGATACATACTTTAAATAACTGAAGAACTAAGTGGAATCTGATTTTTCAAACATGTGGCAGCCCCGCTAAATGCAGTTAAGAAATAAACAATATTCAAACCGCCTTCGATTGATACCCGTATTTTAATAATTCATTTAACATACTAAATAATTTGAATATAACTTTTTAAACAGGTGGCAACCCTCCCTCAACACCTCAAAAATTTTCTTAGAGTTCAAACTAAAACTTTTTCGTTTGACACCCATAATTTTGTTATTTCATATAACTTATGTATAAGTAAACTAAATTCGATATTTCAAGCAGGTGGCAACCATCTTCAAAATATTTTCAAACTACTACTTTCTGAAACCATATTTCTCTTACCTAATATGATTTTTTAAATAGGTGGAAACCCTCCTATAGTTCAGCTAAGAAACAAAGCTCTTTAAAACCATTTCGATTGATACCCAGTTTGTAATAATTGATTTATTTTTTTAAATAATTTGAATATATTTTTTTAGAAGGTGGCAACGCTTTTCAAAAGTAAAACCTTATAGCACATGTACAGTCCAAGGATTTTAGTGTGACGCCTCATTTTGCAAAATCGAACGAACGGCGCGGATTTGGTAGCATTGATTATAAAATAATTTTTCAACAGGTGACAACTCTTTAAACGCTTTAATTTGACATCTCATCTTTGAAAATCGGGCGAAATTCCCTTCGCGCATTATATATATAGATTTACCCATAGTTTCGCCAATATATTCATCTTTTTGTGTGTAAAATTTACTGTCGCCTGTGTTATATTTTATAAAATGATTTCGTGAATTGGTAATAATTTAATAAAATAATAAATAATTTAATTTATGAGGTTTCAAATGAAAACCGTGGGGCGCATGCGATAGACTTGAATTCATATGAAAAGTGATATATACCAAATCCGGATTTTTAAAAATTGATGAAGTCAATCGCTTAACATCGATCTCAAATTCACACTTGCGCAATATAGATTTTAGATCTAAGTAGGAGATATAAAACTTCAATGCGCCTTATGTACCTTGAACGAAAGACTTATTGTCAATTAAATATAATGGAATTGTTAATGCGCCCAAATATGCAAGGAAAGCTTAACGTTGAAAAGCTGCAATTACAACAGACAGCCAGTGCTTTCGCTACTCGACTTTCACACCTGCTCTCAGAGAGCACTCTTCAACAAACCGACATATGCGAGCAGTGGAACTACATTTCCCGCTAATTAAGTACCGCCGCGGAAGAAGTAGTCGGAGTTCAGCGAGCCCGAAAGAACAACTAGTACGATGAGGAGCGTCAGGAAGCTGCAGAGAAAAAAGATCCCACCTACAGGGCCAGGCTGCGATCGGGCACAACGCTTGCTATGTGGGACCTCTATAGGGATCTGAAGAGGGAAGCAAGACGTATTTGCCGCAACAAGAAGAGAGAGGCCCAAATACGTGAGAGCGAAGAGCTTGAAATGCAGGCAGGACAGGACAGAATGCCCGAAAATTTTACCAGAGAGTTAGACGACTTACGGAAGGTTTCAAGACCGGGGCGTACTCCTGTAAGAACAATAATGGCGACCTAGTAACTGATATCCAGAGCGTACTTAAATTATGGAGGGAACACTTTTCCGCCCTCCTAATGGTAGCAGCATGGAAAGTTGTGGAGAAGATGAACCCGAGCCCGCAGTCGATGATGACGGAGTCGACGTTCCACCGCCTGACTATGACGAGGTACGTATAGCAATAACGCGGCTGAAAAACAACAAAGCTGCTGGAGCTGGCAGCCCGCCAGCTGAGCTATCCAAGTACGGCGGCGAGGAGTTGATAAGGTGCATGCATCAACTCTTATGCAGAATATGGTCAGATGAATGCATGCCCGACCACTGGAATTTAAGTGTGCTCTGCCCAATCCACAAGAAAGGGGACCCCGCCATTCGCGCCAACTACCGCGGGATCAGCCTTCTAAGCATATGTTACAAGGTCTTATCGAGCGTATTGTGTGAAAGACTTAAGCCCACCGTCAATGAACTGATTGGGCCTTATCAGTGTGGCTTTAGACCTGGCAAATCCACCATAGACCAGGTATTCACAATGCGCCAAATCTTGGAAAAGACCCGCGAGAAAAGGATCGACACTCACCACCTATTAGTCGACTTTAAAGCCGCTTTCGACAGCACTAAAAGGAGTTGCCTATACGCCGCTATGTCTGAATTTGGCATCCCCTCAAAACTCATACGGCTGTGTAAAATGACGTTGAGCAACCACCACCACCACCACCAGCAGCTCCGTCAGAATTGGCAAAGACCTCTACGAGCCGTTCGCCACTAAACGGGGTTTCAGACAGGGCGACTCCCTTTCACGTGACTTCTTTAATCTGATGTTAGAGAACATAAGCATGCAGAACTGAAAAGCATGCAATTGATGGCTTATGCCGATGACATCGATATCATCGGTGTCAAAAACCGCTAAGTCTGTTCTTCCTTTTCCAAGTTGAATAAGGAAGCAAAGCGAATGGATCTGGTGGTAAACGAGGACAAGACGAAGTATCTCCTATCATCAAACAAACAGTCAGCACATTCGCGCCTTGGTACCCACGTCACTGTTGACAGTTACAATTTCGAGAAAGTAGAGAATTTCGTTTACTTGGGAACCAGCATTAATACCGATAATAATGTCAGCATGGAAATCCAACGCAGAATCACTCTTGCCAACAAGTGCTTCTTTGGACTGAGTAAGCAATTCAGGAGTAAAGTCCTCTCTCGACGTACGAAAACCACGCTCTATAAGTCACTCATCATGCCCGTGCTGGTATATGGCGCAGAAGCGTGGACAATGACAACATCCGATGAGGCGGCTCTTGGAGTGTTCGAGAGAAAGATTTTGCGGAAGATTTACGGGCCTTTACGCGTTGGCGACGGCGAGTACCGCAGACGACGGAACGATGAGCTGCATGGGCTTTACAACGACATGGACATAATGCAGCGAATTAAAATACAGCGGCTCCGCTGGCTTGGCCATGTCGTTCAAATGGACACTGACGCTCCAGCTCTGAAAGTATTCAACTCGGAACCCGCTGGTGGTAGCAGAGGAAGAGGGAGGCCCGCACTGCGATGGAAAGATCAGGTTGAGAAGGACTTGGCTTCGCTTGGCGTTTCCAATTGGCGTCAGTTGGCACAGAAGAGAAACGACTGGCGTGTTTTGCTGAACTCGGCCAAAATCGCTTAGGCGGTTATAGCGCCAAATAAGAAGAAGAAGAATTGTTAATGAATTATGTATGCATGTACATATGTGTATCACTTTTGTTATGTATGTATATTGCATGCGCTCCACTTCTTTTTTATAAATCTCATAAATTGTTTATAATGCTAAAATTATCAAAAACAAATTCTATGAGTCTAGAAAAAATCATTTTCTTGTGTTTAAAAATATGTTTTATTAATTTGTTTTCTTATTCGCCTTATGCTTGCTTACTTGCGAATCGATAAGTTTAAATGATTACATTTTTAGCATTTTACGTCTGAGTTGAGGTTGCAGGAGTCTGCTGAACTAAGTACGTGATGAAGAACGCTAGGCGAGAAATAGCAGCGCTGGCTGTGGACACTTTGGAAAAAACAATGGCGTGATTATAGCTTGTACTTTTGCGCCTGAAAAGTTTTGACTGCAGTGTACACTTACATATTTGAAAGCTTGCAAAAAATGGAATAATACGGATATCTTTTTTTTTAACTTGCTTTAAGCCAGTATTATTAGCGCGCTTTAAAATTCAAATCCAATTTGATGCAACCTCCATTTAATCTTGTTTGCACATCGCTTAGCGCTGGTCAGTGGATGAGTGTGTGTGCGATTAGGCGTAATTTCCATTGAAAAATAAACGGGGTTGCGCGCATACAAAAAATACACGGAATGTACTTATTTGCTCAGCTAACCAAGCGTGTAAATCCGGCGAAGTTTACTTAATTTTACTTTGGTTTTAATACTTCTTTTGTTTTAAACATCTGTAATAGCTGGAGGCAAAATTTTCATTCTTCCAATTTCTTTGGTGTTTGCTGTTGTTTGCTTCTTACTTTATTTTTTTATCGGTAAAGTTTAATCTTAAGAAATTTTTTTCTTAAATAGTTTTGACATTTGTTGGTATTTTTCTATGCTTCTCTAATTTTCTTCCAATAATTTTTATTATATTTTTTTGTTAATAAACATTTCCCATTTACTTTCCGGAGCAAATAGAGAAACATCCGAATTTTCTCTATTTATGAATGTACGCTTTCCAACTTTTTCGTTTCAATTACCTCATAAATTTCGTTGGAATTGGCAACTTGCGGAAATAAAAGTTAATAGCCCGGAGAATGAAATGACAAATTAAAACCATTGTTAATTTTAATTTTGCAGAAAAGAGTGATAAAACTGACTTTCTTGGCAGATATTAAGTTTTAAGAATTAATAATAAAATGCAAATAGTTGTAAATATTTTTAATTTATTAACAGCAACAACGCAATATGTTTAAATAGTTGAATGAACTACATATAATAAATGCAATATATGTAAGTATCTACAATTTCGACTTTGGTGGCGAAAATATGTGCTATTGATACGCCGTTAAAGGTGTAATTGAAATTATCTATAGATAACGGTTTCGTTCAAAATATACATACAATGTCAAACAAACTATTAGGGTTACGATATTTTGAAAAGTTTTTACTGTTTTTACTTTGTTTGTTTAATGTTTTTTTTTTCAATTTTATAAAAGTAAGCTCCATATCTAACAGAGACCACATAAATATAAATTCCAAACTTGGGCTAGGATTTGAAAAAATTTTCAAGTTTCCACAAAATTTCAAACTATTTAATCAGAATCATAAAAAAATGTCGTGTGTTAATCCCATGCGCGGGTAAATTAAAACTTCTTACTCTATTACCCGTAATGAGATGCATTTTTATACCCGAGCGCACTCGTGCACAAGGGTATTATAACTTTGTTCACATAACGGTTATTTGTAACAGGCAAAACGAATCGAGATAGATATAGACAAATGTATAAATAAATGATCAGAATGAAAAGAGAATTCCATTAAGTGGTGACTGTCTGTCTGTCCGTCCGTCCGTCCGTCGGTCCGTCTGTGCACACGATAACTCGAGTAAAAATTGAGATATCTTAACTTGGTACGTGCACTTATTTAGGGCGTAGGACGGATGGTATTGAAAATGGGCAAAATCGGACAATAACCACACCTACCTCCCATATAACGGTATCGGAAATACGAAAGCTGTGATATTTCATTAAATACCTAAGGTAAATATTAAAGCTAATTTATTCAAAATTGATGCTTGCAACAATTCTTTACCAAGAAATACGCTCACGATAAAATTTTGGAAAATGGGCGTGTCACCGCCTAGTTATAATCACATATACGTATCTCGGTAACCGTTCTACTAGTTTGTACCAAATATGGTTATATTGTGCTTGCCACATAAAACCAAAACGTTAAGAAATTTTTAAAATCGGACTAAAATTACGGCCGCTTTTCATACAACGGTAAATTTCAGGAATGCTTGAAACTTCAATATTTCGAAATTTAAGGACGCTAATTTACTCAAAACTGATACATGTGGCGGGAGCTTTCGGCAAGGTGTAAAACATGCATTTAATACTTGCGCCGGGTGTTTAATGTTCGGCTCCGCCCGAATTAAGACTTTCTTACTTGTTTATATATTAATTGTAATAGCCGAAGGAAGGCCTTCGTTGCTAGCGCTGCGTTTCTTTTTATTTAATAATTTTATTATTATTTAAGCTTTCATAAAATAAAATAATAAAATAAAAATAAAAAAGAATAAATAAATAAATATATTATTTGAATCGATTGCAGAATTTATACCGAGAGTTTCTTAATCACGTGCATGGCTCTTATTACGTAGTTTCCTAAAATAAAATAAAAAATTTTAACGTGTTTCTTTTTCTATTGCTGGTTGTTTTAGTTAAAAAATCCAGTCGGTTGTAGTGGCGGTCAAAAAGAACTACTGAAATGTAAATAAGTGAAGAGTAAAAATGTATTTTTAAAATAAGCTTTCTAAGAATGAACCAAATCGGACCATAAATACAGGCTTCACAAGTATCTCGACTTCTGCACCACCTAGTATTCCTTTTCATATAAAAAATATGCATACATATATTCTAAATATGAAGCAAATAGGCTAACAACTAGAGGGTTTCCAAACGTCTCAATTCCTGCCACCTACCGGATTATTTAAATACTAGCTATAGCGTGCCACGCTTTGCGTGTCATATTCCTGTTACATGGATGATAAATTATTAACGAAACAAAGCATACGTTTCATATGAGTTTGATTTTGTAATAAGTACTTGTGTGCACACAATATTTGTCGTGTTTCCATTCTCTGCATTGATATCAAGAATATCTGGTTTGCCGACACGGGAACACGCAACATCTGAGAACCAATCCGCATCTCAATCTAAACCACAATTTTCCAAAGGTTAACCTTGAGCATTATTGATTGTGATTCCGAATGCCAATCGAATTGGAAATTGCAATCTTTTAAATCGAAATCGTGTATCCGTCGGAATCATGGGAGTTCTTCATCTTCGAAATGCCACGTAAAAATCTATACTTGCACTACGTTCTTCATCAATTTCTTAACTGCGAGTCGCGTACCGTTGCAGAGTTTCGGCTGATTAATATTCCGCAACATGATAATTGGCACACCTATTTTCAATTCAGTATGTGGGGTCATCCCTGGAAGATCAATTGAGTTTAAAAATTCCGTTGGATAGTTAACTGATTCGTCATTTTCCACAACGGTGTTTATCGACGTATAAACAAAGAACAGCGAACACACAGACGTATTTATATTGCGTTTTCCGCATAAACTAAAAACAGCGAACACACACACGCACTTGTGTTTAAAAGTAATTCGCTCGTTCTTAATTCGGTATGCAGTTTTTATGCAATTTTCAAATATATCTTCGCAGAACTTTGTGAAGTGATAAGTCGCTGGTATTTTCAGCTAACGTCAACGCTAACCTAGCTTGGATATCACACGCTGCTTTAAACATCACCCACACTCCACTCCCGGAGTAATTTTTGGCATGGTATTAACCTCCTGCTTACATACCACACTGGGCTCTGCACGAATGCATCCCTGGATTAATTCCAGCTCATTGCACAGCAGCCTACGGCAGCTAGAGCGTGTTTCCTCCAATGGAGACCCCCAATGAATACACTGTGAAAGGGTCACATCTTGCGCTACCGCTTCATCAGCCTGCCCGCATATCGCCCTCTCTCTCTTTCTCTCTCGCATATCAGGCATATGAAGTGCGTGGCTGACTCGATGTGCACCTATAAACCATATGGGCTCATTTAGCTCGATACATAAACACTCGCAAAGGTAATCCCTACCTCCTCAACTACTCTAACTCTACCACAACTCTAAACCTGGTCTCCCGCTCTCTCTCTCAGCTAAACAGTTATTTCCTCACTTTGAATGCTGGATTGAATATCATTAGTGGTATTCACCAAAGTGAGCAAGTGGCCTGGCAGTCTGGCAAAAGAGCAGACCAGCTCAAGCAACGACTGTTGTCAATACCACTCTATTTTAGTTGATCCTTATTCTTCGCAGCAAGAATAGCTCGTTCACTGAGCCAATAATTAATTTTCTTAATTAAGAAACATTCTTTCGATCAGTTCTCCTTTGGATGTTCCTAAGTTACAAAAATTATCAGGCAATAAAATTCGTCTTAATCTCTCGTTGGTGGGCAGCTTTCCGTTCCCAATGTCCAGTACTTGTCGCGAGAATACCTCGGCTGCAGTGTATATATGTTCGTCTTGCCACAATGTTGACTATTTCCGGCAAGCATTTATCTAGTGTTAATCAAGAAATTACAGACAATGATTGCGTAAAATCTCCTGAGAGCAATATCAATACATTCCCGAATGGTTGAACGTTTCCATGCAAATCCCATGACAATCGATCAAGAACCTCAAGCAATTTTTTATGTGCCATCGTGCACTGATCCCAAATAGTTGTTTAAATTTGTGTACTACTTTTTCCATATCGGATGTTCTGGAAATATTGCAAGTAGGAGTTTCGATGATTTATATGTTCAATAGCTTAAGAGCTGAATTAGCAATGTTTCCTGGTAGCAATTCCAGACGAAGCGATAGCTAAGGTTATGTAATTGTTTGGACGAACCGTTGCCATAATCAATCTGATAAGGAATGTTTTCCTCCCCCCTTCCTTGCCCCCCAACTCCGTCAATTATCATTTGCATATTCTTCCTCTTATTTGGCGCTGTAAACGCCTAAACCATTTTGGCCGATATCGAAAAAGAACGCCAGTCGTTTTTCTCTGTGCCAACTGACGATAATGGGAAATGCCACGTGAAGCCAAGTCCTTCTCCACTTGGTCTCTCCCTCTTCCTCTGCTACCACCAGCGGATTGCGAGTTTAATACTTTCAGAACTGGAACGTCGCTTCCCGTTCGAAAGACGTGGCCAAGCCAGCGGAGTCGATATATTTTCATTCGCTACACTATGTCCGTTTCGTTGTAAAGCTCATACAACTCATCATTCCATCGTCTGCGGTACTCCCGTCGCCAACGCGCAGAGGCCTGTAAATCTTTCCTAAGATCTTTCTCTCCAATACTCCAAGAGCCAGTGTTGCCAACTTTTCAGTTTCAAAAAGCACCAAACCTTGGAAAAAAGAGCGTTTTACCGCACTAAAAGCACTAAATTTTTTTTTTATCAAAGGATACGGATAAGGATTTTTTTTATCAAAAGATAACAGTTTGTGGTAAACAAAAGTAAAAAAATTAACAATATTTCCATGTATAAATAAATACACATTCATGCTTGCAAAACTGGTACATCTGGAGAAGGAACAATCGAATCGCAACAAACGAAATTGAATTTTAAAGGGGAAGAGTAATACTTAATGATACCCTAAGTAGAAGTGAGCGAAACAATTTTTTGTTTTATAATATAACCTCAAATATTGCGAAAAACCGTGTTTTTACACTTAGAGGCTAGGATATCTCAAAATTCTGACGTGGTAGAGAAATTCTGCAGCTAGATTTGGATTCAGCACCGAAAAATCTACACAAAACGGTTCCACTCAGGTGGCAAAAAAAGTTAAAATGTTTCGAACTGTGTAATCAATCAATAATCAAGAAAATAAAAAAATAAATACTTAACTTATCTGCGTGCTAGCATTTTCAACGCGAATACAATTTAACAAAAACGCAAGAACGTGGGTTTGCTACTTCATCTTTTTATCAATCATGGTTTGCATTTTAGTGCATTTAAATTTGTAAATTCAGAAATTTTAGTTCAGAAAAAAGCACTAAAAAGGGCACTAGGCACTAAACCATTATTTTTGGCGTTTTAATTTTCAAAAAGCACTAAATCTAGTGCTTAAAGCACTAAGTTGGCAACTATGCCAAGAGCCGTCTAATCGAATGATGTCATTTTCTAAGCTTCTGCGCCATTTATCAGCTCGGGCATGATGAGTGAGTTATAGAGTGTGGTTTTTGTACGTCAAGAGAGAACTTTACTCCCGAATTGCCTATTCAGTCCAAAGTTGCACTTGTTGGCTAGAGTGATTCTGAATTGGTGTTAATGCTGGTTCCCAAGTAAACGATATTCTCTACTTTCTCGAAATTAAAACTGGCAACAGTGATGTGGGTGTAAAGGCGGGAATGCTCTGACTCTTTGTTTGATGACAGGAGTTACTTCGTCTAGTCTTCGTTGATCACCACACCCAATCACAATAGTAATAGTAATTTTAATCATAATAATATTATCTGATGTTATTCAAAATTTCTTTACTCGCAATATACTTAGTAGGATATGGCGACCAAACGAAATTGTTTATGATTAAAATTTAACTATTTTATAATGCAAAGGAATGGTGACAACAATTTAAAGTTTTCATTATTTGATTTCATGGGATATTTTTATGTTCTCGTTACGCTTTTTATCATTTCTTCATTTGTATCAGTAGCTTTTTATTAATTTTTTTTCCATTGCGTAATTTGTATACCAACTCTTCATTGATAATATGATCACTTCGTTTTACGATAAGTTGTTGTGAATTCTCTCTTTTTTTAAACTGTCCGGATTTGTATAAGTGGAAACATTAAGAAAATTCTCTAGTAAAGCTTTCCCAATCACTTTCCGTTTCGAACCAGTTATGTAATACGTCATTTAATTTCAATATTTTCAGTTTACTTTTACATATTGCATAATCCTATTTAGAATATTTCCAAATCAAGATTTCTCAAATACCTTTCGTTTGGTACCCATATTGTAACATTTCATTTATTTTATCAATTTAATTGAGTTAAATTTTCAAACAGGTGGCAAACCTCCTCAAACATATTTTCGACTGTAAGTCTTCTTAAAACTATTTTGTTTGATACCCACATTGCAATATTTCATTTACTTTATCAATTTAACTGAGTTAAAATTTTAAAATAGGCGGCAACCCTCCTCAAAAACATTTCCAGCAGTTATCTTTCTTAAACCTCTTAAATTTAATATCTATGTATATTGTAATATATCATTTAGTTTATCAATTAAATTCCGCTAAATTGTTTAACAGGTGGCAACCCTCCTTTAAAATATTTTCGACTGTAAGCCCTTTTAAAGATCTTTAGTTTGATACCCACATAGCAATATTTCATTTACTTAATTAATTTAACTGAGTTAAAATTTTAAAATTGGTGGCAGCCCTTCTCAAAAATATTTCCAGCAGTTATCTTTCTTAAACCTCTTTAATTTGATACCCATATTGCAATATTTCATTTATTTTATCGATGTACCTACTTTGGTTAAATTTTCAATCAGGTGGAAACCCTCTTCAAGCATATTTTCAGCTATGAGCCTTCTTAAAACTCCTTAGTTTGACACCCACATGGCAATATTTCATTTATTTTATCAATTTGACTGAGTTAAAATTTTCAAATAGGTGGCAACCCTCGTGAAAAATATCTGCAGCAATTATTTTCCTTAAGCCTCTTTAATTTGATACCCATATTGCAATATTTCATTTATTTTTTAGATGTACTTTAGTTAAATTTTCAATCAGGTGGCAACCCTCTTAAAATATATTTTCGGCTGTAAGCCTTCTTAAAACTCTTTAGTTTGACACTCACATGGCAATATTTCATTTATTTTATCAATTTAACTGAGTTAAAATTTGAAAATAGGCGGCAACCCTCCTCAAAAACATTTCCAGCAGTTATCTTTCTTAAACCTCTTAAATTTAATATCTATGTATATTGTAATATATCATTTAGTTTATCAATTAAATTGCGCTAAATTGTTTAACAGGTGGCAACCCTCCTTTAAAATATTTTCGACTGTAAGCCCTTTTAAAGATCTTTAGTTTGATACCCACATAGCAATATTTCATTTACTTAATTAAGTTAACTGAGTTAAAATTTTAAAATTGGTGGCAGCCCTTCTCAAAAATATTTGCAGCAGTAATCTAATTACTCTCTTTAATTTGATACCCATATTGCAATATTTCATTTATTCTATCGATGTACTTTAGTTAAATTTTCAATCAGGTGGCAACTTACTTCAAACATATTTTCGGCTGTGAGCCTTCTTAAAACTCCTTAGTTTGACACCCACATGGCAATATTTCATTTATTTTATCAATTTGACTGAGTTAAAATATTCAAATAGGTGGCAACCCTCGTCAAAAATATCTGCAGCAATTACCTTTCTTAAACCTCTTTAATTTGATACCCATATTGCAATATTTCATTTATTTTATCGATGTACTTTAGTTAAATTTTCAATCAGGTGGCAACCCTCTTCAAATATATTTTCGGCTGTAAGCCTTCTTAAAGCTCTTTAGTTTGACACTCACGTGGCAATATTTCATTTATTTTATCAATTTGACTGAGTTAAAATGTTCAAATAGCTGGCAACACTCGCCAAAAATATTTCCAGCAGTTATCTTTCTTAAACCTCTGTAATTTGATATCCATATTGCAATATTTCATTTATTTTATCAATATAATTGGGTTTAAAAATTTTCAAGTAGGTGGCAACCCTCCATTTTTTTGCGATACATTGGTTCTGGTATTATACCGAACAGTACCAAAAAAAAATATTCAAATTGGTTCAGCCGTTCTCGAGTTTTGACGACCGTGACATACGAAGACAACATTTGTATATATTTAAATATGGAAAAGGGTTTTTTCTTAACAGCGGCAAACCTCCGAGTGTATTTCTGCCATGAAAAACATCTTCTCATAAAAATACCTAGTTTCCACAATATCGACTTGGCCCTATAAGTTTGTTTTTCGTTATGCAAATAAGCATACAGATTCTTTGTTTATGTTAAAGCTGTTAAAGTCTGGCATCACCGCAACAACGTGTATTCTCTTTGAGTTTAGTTTGTACTGACGTTCTTATGATGTACATACAATTTTCTATTCTTACTTCCAATTAAACTTCTGATCTAAAAACACTTAAACGCGCGAGTTTTATTAGGTTATGGGCCCAGAGGCCTTATTCTGATCCTAAAAGAAATTTTCGAAATTAAGAAGAAAAAGTTTGCGTAATGACATCGCTTTATACTATAGATAAGCTTGAAGAATCAAGCTACGAAACCTGGTTGGTGCAGATGCGGAGTGTGCTGATTCATGGTGGTCTGTGGAAAGTGGTGACTGGCACGAAGCCTTCGAATGCGGAAGAACTTACGCTATGGACCGTGAATGATGAGAAGGCATTGGCGACTATCCTACTGAGTGTGAAGCCCAATCAACTAAACTACGTAAAGAATTGCAAGTCGGCGGCAGAGGCTTGGTAGAAATTGCTAGAAGTGCACAAGCCGCAAGGGCCGGTACAGAAAGTTAGCTTATACAAACAGCTCTTGAACAAGCGCATGCGCGAAGACGAGAATATTGTGGAGTTTCTCAATGCTTTTACGGAAATAAGCTTGCAGAGATTGGCATAGTCATTCAAGAAGAATTGTTAAGTATAATTCTGCTTTCAAGTTTACCTAAATCGTTTGAAAATTTCTTCGTAGCGATAGAGACACGTGATAGTTTGCCTTCACTCAGCACCTTAAAGTTAAAGATTTTAGAAGAAGGTGAGAGGCGAAAGCGACAAAATGAATCGTCAGACGAAGGCGGACAACAGACCTTCATTGCCCGTGAGCATGACAAAAAGCAAAAGAAAAAGTTTAATGGCAAGTGCTTTGCATGCGGGAAGAAGGGTCACTTTGCCAATAAATGCAAGGAAAAGCAAAAAGGTGGAGAGGCTGCAATGAATGTTATAGCAACAGCAAACACACTGACTAGCTTCGATCGATCATGTTGTTACATAGACAGCGGGGCGACTTCGCACATGAGCAACAACAGAAATTTGTTCGTAAAGTAAGAAGAGTGTAAAGAAAAGATTTGGTTAGCAGCAAGCTACGCTGTTACTGCGCTGGGCAAAGGTGAAGTATTGCTGCGTACGAAACAGAGAACAGTTCGATTGCACAAAGTGTTATACTCGCCGGAGTTGAAAGGCAACTTCATCTCAATTGGCAAAGCAGTTGAGCACGGCATGACGGTCAGCTTCGAACAACAGCATGGTTCGATCAAGAACAAGCAAGGCGATGTTATTCTCAAAGCGAAAAGGAAATGTAATTTGTATGTTGTTGATTTACATCAACATAGCTTGTACGCTGTAAGCAATGAAGAAGTTTGGCACAACTGGTATGGTCACCTGAATTATCAAAGCCTTCGTGAGCTAAGTCGTCGTGATATGTTGTGCGGGTTGAAGTACGACGAAAGGATTGAGCAAACGTGCTGCAATACTTGTATGTTGAGCAAAATACATGTACTACCATTTGCTAAGGCAACAGAGCGCAGATCAAAAAATCTGTTAGAGCTAATCCACTCCGATGTTTGCGGCCCTGTTAACGTGAAATCAATTGGAGGCTCACGATATTTGTTGACGCTGCAACATCATTATTAATTTAATATAGAAGCAAAAATTAAGCTGTTTCATGTTAAAATATTTGTAATTATGTATTTGGATGTAAAATAGCCTATTTTCTAAATTTTTTAAGCGATTAAATCTGGCAAAAATACGTTTTTGAAGCTATCTTACAAATGCTTATATCAAGATATAAAAAGCCCACACAACTATTGCCACTGATATAACTTATATCTAGCGACCAAAATGACAGCTGGACAGCAATAAATTTTATCCTGTGGAGACGGCCAGTAATAGATGATAAGTCGAGATTTATCTGTGTTTATTTTCTGAAAGCCAAAAGCGAAAAGCTTGAAAAGTTTAAAATGTACAAAACTTACGTAGAACGGCAAACAAACTGCAAAATCAAAGCGTTTAGGAGCGATAATGGCAAGGAGTATGTCAATAAAGATTTTGACGCGTTCTTGAGGCAGCACGGCATACGACACGAGTTAACAGTGCCACATACGCCGCAACAGAATGGGGTGGTTGAGCGAGCAAATCGCACTCTGGTAGAGATGGCGAGGAGTATGATGTTACATGCGCATGTAAAGCAGAGTTTGTGGGCGGAAGCGGTATCAACGGCTGCATATCTGAGAAACAGATGCCCAACAGCAATTCTAAAGAACAAAACTCCGTACGAAATGTGGTTTAATCGAAAACCAAAGGTCGGCCACTTGAAAACGTTTGGTGCTGTTGCAGTGGCGCTTGATAAAACACGACGAGAAAAGTTTGCAGCAAAAGGTAGACAGCTTATTATGGTTGGATATTCACTCGAAAGCAAGGCGTACCGTTTGTACGACGAAGAGCTAAACAAAATTGTTGTAAAGAGAGATGTACTCTTTAATGAAAATTTCGTTGATAACAGCAAAGCATGCAGTGATGGTGATAAAAGTAGCGAAAATGATGATGTACTCCAAGTTTTTCTCGGGGAAGAGAATATGCAAAATAGCCCACAACCGCAACCGCCCACAGCGAGCAACGACGAGTTGGAGAGCGACAGTTCATCCTATGACAGTGCAGATGCAGAAGGAGCATGTGAGTCGGTATATGATAATAGCAGTGACAACCAGGAGGAGATATCTGAAGATGTTACCAAGGTTGGTAAGGGTAGGCCGAAATTGCTACGAACTGGTCAGCGTGGACGACCCAAAAAGCGGTACAACGTAGTCAACAGCATAACAAGTGAGAGTGTTCCTACGAGCGTCG
>NW_023458570.1:3653446-3665487 GCF_013731165.1 Rhagoletis pomonella | reverse complement strand
AACGTGGACGTACGTTGAGCTACCGCCAGGTAAGAAGGCAATTAAAAATAAGTGGGTGTTCGCTTTAAAGCGCAATACGAGCGGAGAAATTGAACGCTACAAGGCACGACTGGTAGCAAAGAGGTGCGAACAAAGCTTTGGTATCGACTACCGAGAAACTTTCTCCCCAGTAGTTCGGTACGCTACAATACGTATGCTGATGGCAATAGCGGTCGAAGAGAAGATGCACCTACACCAGCTAGATGTTAGCACGGCGTACTTGTACGGCGATTTAGATGACGAGATATATATGCAGCAGCCTGAAGGTTTTATTGACCAGAAACAACCAAGAAAAGTTTTAAAATTACAAAAGGCGATTTATGGCTTGAAACAATCTGGCGGGCAGTGGAACTTCAAACTCGACGAGGTCCTTAGACAAATTGGTTTTGTAGCATGCGATGATGAGCCCTGTTTGTATAAGCTGAATTCGGGGGATGAGTCGCAGTGTATGTTGACGACATGATCATTGCTTGCAAGAACATGTCAGAGCTGTGTAGGGTAAAGGCACTCATATCTGACAGATTCGACGTAGTAGATAAAGGCGCATTACAACATTTCCTAGGGATGGAAATCGAACGTGATGGCGAAGTTGGTTCTATTACCGTAAGTCAAAAGCAGTATATACGTGACTTGCTAATACAATACGGTATGGACAAATGCAAGAGTGTGGCGATTCCTTTGGAGAAGGGCTATCAAGTGGCATGCAATGAAAATTGCGTCAAAGCAGATGTAGCACAATACCAATCGCTCATTGGAGCACTAATGTATTTAGAGGTTACAACAAGACCTGACATCCTTCATTCGGTTTCGAAGCTGTCGCAAAGAAATAAAGACCCACACATGGAGCATATGACTGCAGCGAAGCATATCTTAAGGTACTTGCAAGGTAGTATGAGTCTTAAACTTTCTTACAGTGCAGGTGGCAAGCGTGTACAAGGTTATGTTGATGCCGATTGGGGAAGCGATTCCCATAATCGTAAATCGTACACAGGCTTCGTGTTCATGTATGGCAACTGCACTATATCATGGGAATCGAAGAAGCAGAATACAATCGCGTTAAGCAGCACAGAGGCTGAATATATGGCCGCATCAAATGCCGCCAAGGAAGCAGTATATTTGCAACGCTTACTGAAAGAAATCGGTTTTTGGAAAGACGATGCAGTTGTGCTACACATTGACAATCAAGGGCCGGAGAAGTTAGCAACCAATCCAGTGTATCACAACCGCACTAAACATATCGATGTTCGATATCATCACATAGCGAGTCGAGAGAAAGATTGCATTAAGGTACTGGCCCACAGAACAGATGACGGCGGATATATTTACGAAGAATTTGTCGAAGTCTAAACATGTACAATTTACCAAGCAAATGAATTTGTTGTAAATGAATATTTGAATGTTTGTAAAAGAGGAATCCACGTTGAGGAGGAGTGTTAAAGTCTGGCATCACCGCAACAACGTGTATTCTCTTTGAGTTTACTTTGTACTGACATTCTTATGATGTACATACAATTTTCTATTCTTACTTCTAATTAAACTTCTGATCTAAAAACACTTAAACGCGCGAGTTTTATTAAATGCAATATTAATTTTTTTTTATAACTATGGATTTAATTATAAAATTTTATTTATTATTGGTTTTTCAAGTAAAAGTTAAAAAATTAACAGTTGTGTTTGCTTTTGATACTTTTTCTGCTTGGCAACTGATACTTTTTTCAAGCTCGCGGCATCGCTGCCAGTTGGTGAATATTGATTGGAAAATTCCAGGTCATACACTTGTGGTCAGTTGATTAATTTAAGTGACATTTTGACCAGTTTCGGCTATTTTTCTTTTGTTTATTTAATGTTTATATTTTTTTCATAAACCAGCACCACATAAATCTAAATTTCTCACTACAAAAATAATAAAAATTAAACAAGCTTTACCAACTACACCCAAAAATTTTAAACTCTTTACTAAAAATGTTTAGAAAATTTTTCAATTTTAGGTACTTAAAAATCTTAAAATTAAACGGTGAAAATGTTCTTCTTGCCAAAACGAAAAAATTTGGTGTAATAAAATTATTGTGTCACCGAATGAAAGAAAATTACATTGAGTAAAAGATGACTATGATTTGAAAAGCTAAAATTCCATTTTTTACAATTTTTATTGGCACACTTGAAGTTCATTGTTATATACATACATGAAGAAAAGAATATACATATAATATGAGCACAAGGAATACTGTGTAAAAATTTTAAGCTCCCATTAGAGCCTTCGATTTCCTTAGATTGCTCGAGAAGCAATTTCTCGCGAGGTTCGCTTTCTCACGAGATTCTCGTGTATCGAAAAACTCGTTATACTCGCGTGCTTCTCGATGATCAATTTAAGGCAGCGTATTTAATTTAGGCTATTTAAACCCTGAGCTGTTGAATTTCTTTCAAGCGCAATACTCGTCGCTCTCCAGAATATCAACCATGTGCATGGTCCTTTCCAGTGAGGTCTGTATTGTCAAACCATATGGAGGAGCTTTATAAATACCAGATAACACTGTTCCTCTCCATTAATTACTTTTACTCACGCTCTAAATTACTAAATTCTTCTTATATGCACAAAGGTTTTTTTTTGACAATAGAATTTTTAACATTTACACATACATTTTTTTCTTATTTTGGTTTTAATACTTTCGGTATGCTCTTACATACGTATGTCTCAATAACAGGCATGGGCAGAGAGTTAGCAGGTGCTAAAAGAGCGTAAGCGTCGCGTGTACGTATACAAGCGAGAGCGCAGCGATTAGAACACGACAGCATGCAAAATGAATTAGGCACACTAACACATTCTCACTTTTAGCTCACGCTTGTTTGTGGTAGTGCCCACCTCTGCTCAATAACTACTCAAATTGCTCGTGAGAATGGCGATACCCGAAATTGTATCAATAACTCGACTACTCGATTTCCCGGGTATCGAAATGCTCGAGAATGTGCGAGCAGAAATCGAAAGGCCTAGCGCCAATATTGAGTTACTTTTAAATTATATGGCTTTTAAGTTAAGGCGTGCGAATAAACTTGTTAGATGATTGCTTCTGGTGCTACGGGGCGTATACGTTTCTCATGAGATTTGCTCTTATATGTAATCGGGCCACGATGCAGAAAATGAAGGTGGCGTCATTCGCGGACCGCTAGCCCTCTCTTCGTCGATTTGACAGCATCCACCCATTCGCTGACGTCGTAAGAGATCATTGTAAATATATTTGAGTGAGTAAACTCCATTATTTAGTAAAATATCGCAGTTTATTTATTTCTACTAACTACAGTTACATCTGAGGTAGGTGTTTCTAAACGGAACACAATTGCCAAGTTTCGTTAATATATGTCAATTTTTACACAGACGGACGGACAGACAGACATGGCTTAATCGAGTTCTCATTTCATTTGGTATACATACAGTGACGGGCAAAACTGTAACATAGTGTACCACTTTTTACTTCAGCCATCGCTATCTTTCCAAGTTCTAACAACTTTCATACTTTTGTTGTATATTCTTGTTGGTACATCCCTGCTCCCTCTCTCATAACGATTTGTAGTCAATACAACAACAATAAAAAACCAGCAGACAAAAATGTAAATTAAGGCAGATGTTACAGTTTTGCACTCATACATTTTTAAGAACTTTTTAACAATTTTCACGAAAAAAAGAACTACTAACACAATCTTCAGTACTCTTTTGCTTGTTTCAGTTCCTGGATACGATTTGGCATACCTTATTTGTATCTTTGTAAAAATTCTGGAGGTATATCCTTAGTTTGCTTTCACAGCTCATGTACTCGATTCTACGGACTTTGATCCTTAGTAAGCTGTGCTTTTAGTTGATTTCGCAAATTCTCGATGAGGTTCATGTCCGCGGATTGTGGAGGTCATTTCCAAATAGCAAATTTTTGCTTTTGTATCCAGGCTTTGCGCACATATGCAGTATGTTTCGAGTGATTTTTCAGCAGAAACTCTCATTTTTCGACTACATCTTGCAAATTTTGTTGAAATATGAACAGATATTGTTCCTTACGCATAATGCATACTAACGGACCAACAATATTTTTGAAATACCACCCCAAACTATTATTGACCGACCACTGTGATTCACAGTTTGCCTTACATGATGCGCTTAGGCTTAATTTGGGCCTTTGATCCAATACCATGCCCGGCCATCTGATTGAAAGCGATTAATTAAGTCTTGTCAGACCAACTAACCTTCAATTAAATCTTAAAAATGTGTTTTTTTATTGCATTCTGTAAGGCCTAACAAATCCCAATATGCAACGGTCCGGTTTTCGTGCGATCCGGCAAAATGCTACCACGCTCGCACATGTATTTTGATCAAAATGGTTTTTTTTTCTTTTATTATGCCTTTGCGTTCAATTTGACAATTCTTCGCCACGCTGTCTACTGAGCTGCATTCAATTTTATTACCTTAAGCGCTTCTGTAATAGTGGCTGCATCGCTACTTGCTACTAAGTTCACAAGATATCGGACCGTAATATTTTTTGGCAGACTTCCTTTGTCCTTAATAACATTTTAGGCTATATTTTTTCTCAGTCTTAACATTTTCAAGTAGCAAATTCCACAATTTTTTGCCACTTTTCGTGCGGTCCCTCCTTTCCGCAGTAAATTTATTATTTACATTTATGGTTCCTGATTAACTATATTATTTACTGGTGATCACTTCTTCAATAAATTACAATACAGAAAACAGTCATCTGACTTCCAATTAAGTAAGAGATAATTGTCAAATGCAAAACTGAGAGTGAGTGCAAAACTGTAACATCTGCCTTAATTTACATTTTTGTCTGCTTGTTTTTTTATTGTTGTTGTATTGACTTCAAATCGTTATCAGAGAGGGAGCAGGGATGTACCAACAAGAATATACAACAAAATGAATGAATGAAAGTCTTTAGAACTTGGAAATATAGCGATGGCTGGAATAAAAAGTGTTACACCATGTTACAGTTTTGCTCGTCACTGTATGTATCTCGATTACTTTAGGCACGAGTGCGATCAGGTGTGAATGGAGAGAGTTCCAGAGATAATTTTTACTACATATTATGCGAGCGTTTGTGGTCCTTTCTTTGTCATTCTAAAAATGATGTGTTTACCAAAATTTTGGCAAATGTTAAACAGAATTGCATAAAAGTGCAAGTGTGAATTAGATTTAAAATCTGATCTGTTAACAAGACATTTACAAACCTTTCAACAAGAATAATCCTAAAAAAAAACAGAAAATGAATGATACAGGTAAAGGCCAAGTCTAAATATATTTTTCATAGATTGGTAGTAGTCTACCAGTCTAATAAGCCCAAGAAATAGTATTGTTTGACGTGCGGAATTTTCTTCAAACATATCCATGAAAAAATCGTATTCAACATGACTT
Source organism: Rhagoletis pomonella (assembly GCF_013731165.1). Classification (NCBI taxonomy): domain Eukaryota; kingdom Metazoa; phylum Arthropoda; class Insecta; order Diptera; family Tephritidae; genus Rhagoletis; species Rhagoletis pomonella. The sequence continues at coordinate 3,660,044 of NW_023458570.1, read as the reverse complement.
CGGTACGAGAGTTTTTCATGCAGGCAAGCCAGTAGGATCGAAATGGGGAACCAGAGTTGAACCAAAACCAAAGAAACGTGCCAAGGCCGCTCGAAAGTTAGGATAATGCTAATGGTTTTCTTTGATATTGGCGGTCGTGGGCATCATGAAATCATTCCAAATGGACAGTCGGAAAATAAAGAATATTAAAAAACAGGCGCCATGACGCATTCGTCTGATAAAATTAGCCCATTTTACCGATGATGCGTAGTGTAGGGAATTTATTTGTTTATCTATTAACCTAGAATTTAGAATCAAAACTTTATTGGCCATCCATCATATTCTTCTTATATAATTTCGGGCGACTCTTTTCTATTTCTCGAGTGCGACCATAAAACGATATTCATGGAAGGTATCGAAATTGTAAATGTATAATCTAACGACTTTTGTACATTGCTGGATTTTGAAATAAGATATAAATAAATAAAAAAGGCAGAGTCAGACGATTGAGAATTTTCAAAAAATGCCGTGCAAATTGCTTAGTTTTTATTCATAAGGCCCAATAACCAATTTGACTAAGTCTTTATGTTAAGAGGAATTTTCAAATAGTGCTTTACAAACCGTCTCTTTAACTTGAAAGCGTTTTGGGCAGTTAGGCAGATAATAGATAAGAGCCCCCTCTGACTTCCAAACCAGTTTTGAATAATTGAAACTTGCTTTTAAAATAATAGATATATACTCGTAAATTTTTTATGCGTGCTTGGTTCTAATAGTTTCAGTAATTGATTAATAATGCAAGTTCAATTAAATACCGATTCCGCCTTATTTTAATTCGGGGAAAAGGTTGATAATAAACCAATATAATATTTATTTATTTTTACAACTCATTCGTGGCAGTAAAAGTTAATTAAAAACTAAAAATTAACTTTTAATTTTTTATTTCTTCTTGCAGCACTGGCGGTTAAGTGTGCATGCACGCATGCGAATGAAAATTTGTTTGATGGGCGGACACAAATGATTGCGCTTTTCCGGTCTAAATGTTAATTTGAGTGGGTCCACGCGTGGACAAGCAAATACGCTGATTGCAGCGTTTCCCACCAGCAAAAAATTTCACCACGGAATAAAGTGCGCTAGTCTGAGTGAGTTAGTAATAAATAAGTCGTTGCGCAGGAAATGAGGAAATTTCTTCATAAAATTGGAATATTGCTTGTTGTTGTTATTTTACAAGGCTTGAATATTAACTTCGTATGAGTCAGTTATACGTCAACTGATCAACACATATTCTTGAGTATGTGAGCTATTCAGCTCTAAACTACGTTCTGTAAAAGCAGGTACCGAAAATAACAGTTATTTAAATAGTATCTAGTAATAAAATTATAGCTAAAAAACCCAACAACACGCTTTTATTACAAGAAGAACTAAAAGGAAAATAATTATTTATTGATTTAAAGATTCGTTAAATAAGGATATGAAGTTCCCTAACTTGATGTAATTTAACCTTTTAAACTAGCTTAAAATAGGACTAAAGTAATTGGCACGTAGTCATGGTCGAAATAAAGTCCACTGAAAAGTTAGTTGCAGTTATTTTTTACAGGCATCCCATTGGTAGAGGGCTTCGGGTGTGCGAATTTGTTGTAACATCAGGAGTTAAAGACTTGCTCTAGCTGCTAGTCTTAAAATTTCCTCTAATCACGTCGTAAGCAGATTTCCCATGTGAACTTGCAACAAAGTTCAATTCTGCCATTTCCTTGAAGCGATTTTCATGATTTCAGACTTTTGGTAAAGTTAATATGATTTATTTATGTTGTTTTTGTTTTTTACACCCCTTTCCTCTTTAAAAAATATACAATTTCATAAAATTTCAGTGTCTATTCATCATATTGCTCGAGCATTAGACGATCTAGAGTCCAAACGCATAAGTAGCCCATTACACCCATTTGGGTACTTAAAGTTGACATTATAGACAATGTTTTTATGCAATAATAAACATTTTTAAAAATGCTATAATCAACAAAAAATCCAAAAGAAAAATGTTTGCTTAATTTATTTTTGTTTTTCATACGTTGCACATTAATGTAAAAAATGTACAATTAAAGCCCATAATTAGACGGAGGAAATACATTTTTTTTTCATTAAGTTCCGTTAAAAGGTTTCCAAGATACAGCACTTTAAAGAAAGGTATGAAGTTTTCTTAAAATCTAAGTCCCGTGTAAATAGGCAACCCTACGTCATATCGGCAAAATATGCTGCACGTATATTCATGTCACCTAGACCTTCCATCTCTTCAACTTTCATCCAAATCCTTAGAGGTCGCGCACAGAGGTGGCCGCGGTGACATGAAATGCCTCCTATTGAAAAATAAAAAAATAAAAAATAACTAATAAAAAATAAATAATAAAAAAATTATTTAATTACCATAGAACAAAGCTTGGGTCAGTTATATGAATTTATTTTGTATTAAATTATAAAAAAATATAAATAGAGGGTGTAACCTTCGTTCGTTATTCTGTTTGATTTGGATAAGTTATTTTCGGTCCCTGGTAAAAAGTAAGCGAATTGGTAATAGATCGCATCATAAAAAAAATTATGAATTTGATTTTTTAAAGCGAAATGCGAGAATGATGCTCCTGAAATTGTTTTTTACTTGTCAACCGGTACTTGTTGATTTTCAAATACCACTGAAACTCGCTATAATACAAATTTCGGATAGTTTTTCTTTTTGAGTCTGAAAGCATAAGTATGTGGCTATATTTAATATATACGCAAAATATATTGTAACTCCTCTTCTTTAGGAGTTATGAATGTTTCAACAGCGGACTGTTACATTACAACTTTTGGAAGTACTTTTTAAAGCTGCTTTATATTATCGAAAAAGTCTGCTCTCCTGATAAAATATTTTCAAAAGTTGGTACGCAGTTTCCTAGCTTCAGGATGGAACTCAACATATTAATTGAACTGATAAAATTCATTTCGAGGTCAACATTTGCAAAAAATAGTCGTACTGTTACGTTACAGAAAGAGACTGTTACGTTACCAGTGTGATAAATGTCTAGCGATTAGATTATAATTAAGTTTTTAAATAGCGTTTAGAGTGTTTTATGCAACAAGTAGCATAAATTTAGTAGATTTGCGACTTGACATGTAATCCAAAGAAACCAACAACATGATAATTATGAATAAGATCTGATATTTTCTGATGCTGTGCAGCTCTAGGTCGCTGCAGAAGTAATTTTCAACGTAGAACTCGAGCTCGAGCTTAGAACTGCGCCAAGAGGTTGAGGTTTTTCGTGGTTAATAGCAATTTTTGTTTGCTCCAAGCCATTTAGTACTATTCTTACCCTTCAAAATGCGCCATTTAAGTGGTGCTTAAAGATTTTTCCTTGAGAAGCTATGACCATTAAAAATGACGTAATGGGTTAGAAAGCGTATATTTGGTTTGGCGGTATTTTTATGTATTTATTTATTTATTATTTTATGGCCATAACTCTTGAAGGAACAACCGTATATCACCATTCGAAAGTGGATTTTGAAGGACAACATTAGTACTAGAAAAATAGGCGAAATAGTTCCAGCAGATTTTTTTTTAATTAAATAACCTAATCCTCGCGTTATTTTATTTTTCTACGTAATACCTATTTTCTGAGCCTATGTCAGTAAAAAAGAATAAACATTTTAATTAAAGGACAATAACACGTCGAATAGCTTTTTTCATATACCCGACACAGGTATCAAATATCGTCATTTCAACTTTCTTTGAACTACCTTTGCATGGTAAGTAGGGGTGTTTACTCGATTTCGAACGTTTTCGATGATACGCAGAGTTAGACTTAATGATATAATTGAACCAAGTCAGGCACAAATAGATAAAGTGGTTACCGAAATACGCCTTTGTAGTCATAAAGTGGGCGGTGCCACGCCGAATTCCTCAAAGTCTTTAGCAGTCTTATTTATTGTTAGGGGATTGTTGTATCTATTAACTTGGAGTAAATTAGCGTCCTCAGTTATGAAATATCGAAATTTTCGTATTTCTGAAATTCACGGTTATTCGGGAGGTGGGTGTAATTTCAGTCCGATTTGAATAATTTTCAACAAATTGCTTTTCCGTACGAAGGTTATTAAGTGCACCGAGTTTGGTAGAAATTGATAAATCGGACACCGAGATACACATTTGTGGTCATAAGTGGGCGGTGCCACGCCCATTATCCAAAAATTTATAATATTCTAATTTTCTGCTAAGTAGTTATTGCAATCACTGATTTTAAGTGAATCACCTCCAGTAGTTTCCGATTTAACGCAGTTTTCGTGTTTCTCTAAATTATCGTTATATGGCAGGTGGGCGTGGTTATTTCCCGATTTCAAAGATTTTCTAGTTAGTTTTTTTTTTCTAGTTAGACCCTACCCAAGGCTCGTACCGAGTTTAATAAGCATTGGTGCAGCGGCTACAGAGATACAGCATTTCATCATAAGTGGGCGGGGTCACGCCCATTTTCCAAAAATTTCATAATAATACTATTTTTTATAACCATTCTACTTCACGTGCTTATATTCTACAATTTTCATCTAATATTTACTGAAATATCGTAGTTTTTGCATTTTTAGAAAATACCGTTATATGGGAAGTGGGCGTGGTTCGCCCATTTTCAATACCAACCTACCTTGGATAAAGGGAAATCTACGTACCAAATTTCGTTGAGATATCTAAATTTTTGCTAGAGTTATTGTGTACACGGACAGTCGGACGGACGTACAGACAGAGATAGCTTAATCGATTTCTCTTTTCATTCTGAGCATTTATGTATACATTTTGTTATATCTATCTCGATTCGTTTTGGCTGTTACAAACAACCGTTATGCGAACCAGTGTTGCCACTTTGTGAGTAATTCCTCAAAACGTGAGGAATTTCCGGTGCGCTTGAGTATTTTTTGAGGATTTTTATTTTGAGGAATTTTCCCTCGATATATTTGCAGATAACAAATTCAACCATGTTTTACACAACAGAGTTGTTAAATCGCTCTGGAAATTTTTGAACAAAAAGCTTTCCAAAGTTTTGTAAAGAGCGAAATACACCACACAAGCGGCTTGTCTAACATTCTTTAAACCTACTTTTCTCATTTCGCCATACACCATGTAAAGAATTTTAGTTTTCTTTCGGTTTACAATGTAAAAGAGTTTGGTTTTCTTCGATTTCTCTCTCTTGCGTCAACATGGCGGCCAGAAAATCAATCGTTATATTTTCAACTTATTTTGAACTTACAAAATCTTGATATCGAATGGAGAGCACACGGATGGTTTGATCATAAGAATATTCATATTGATTCTTCATTTTAGATCCAGAAAATTATAGGAAAAAGTTTTTGAATTAAAATATTCCTTAGGTTCATATAAGTTTCCCAATTAAAAAAAAATATTATATCTGCACTACTAATATAGCCCTTTTCTAATGTTTTAGTAGAACGTATATTTACTAGTTTAAAAATGTGTAGGACTGACTTGAGAACCAGATTGCGCACTAATATAGTTTTAAAGGAACACTACTAATGTTTCCTCCAAACACGCATTGAATTATTCTCTTTGCTTAATTTTTATCTCGCTTTTGTCACAAAATTACGCAAAAAAGCTGTCAATTTCTCACTCGCTCGTTTTTAGGCATGCTATTGTTACGAATTTCGAATGTTCGAAAATACGATTCAGATGCAGCATACTATTTCTATGATTCGTGGCAAAATCCGAATACGAAAGTGTGGCAACATACGCTATTAAAAAAATATTTGATTAATGTTTTGAAAAGCATTGGTCGTATTCATTGGTCATTGGAGTTTTTGTATGAATCGAAAGTCATGAAATATTCTTATCATTTCCTTTACAATGAGGCGTATTCTTGTTTTCGTACGAATCGAAAATTTGAAATTTTTTTATAGAAAATGATAGGAAAATTTCGTGGTTTTCGATTCGTACGAAAACAAGAATATGCCCCAATAGTTTCAAATTTTCGATTTGTACGAAATTAAGAATGTGAGTCAAAATTTTTAATAGAAGCCAAGCCAAATTTTTGTAGTTTTTTGAATTTTCTGGCTTTGTGGTTTAGGCCGCTTTAAACTTAAATAAATTCTTCCTCATATTGGTGAGAATTTGTGGTCAAATTTTGAAGCAAAAAGGTGGAGTTTTGGTGAAAGTTTACTTTATTTATTTTAAGAAAATTGGCCGCCATTTCGTTAATTTTAAAGATTTTTATAATTTTCAAACGAATTTTCAAAGAAAATGGAAAATAAAATTGTTTACCTTAATTAGAAATAAATTGCGGACAAACAAAATGATATGCAGATATGATTGTTAAAAACCTTTTTTTTTCAAAAAAAAAGTAAATATACGTAGTATCACCTAATTTTTTTTGTAGAATAACATATTTCATCGACGCGGAAATCCACGATGGGAAGTTCTTCAGCCTGCCTGATTTGAGATGGATTTGACCATACTTATTTTTTAACAGGTTTTCAATAAATATATGTATGTGTTTTGCACTCTTCTTCTTCTTAATTGGCGCTGTAACCGCCTAAGCGATTTTGGCCGAGTGCAAAACAGCACGCCAGTCATTTCTCTTCTGTGCTAACTGACGCCAAT
>NW_023458570.1:3629321-3653046 GCF_013731165.1 Rhagoletis pomonella | reverse complement strand
ACTAGGTCGCCATTGTTGTTCTTACAGGAGTTCGCCCCGGTCTTGAACTTGTTTTGCACGTTTAATAATAAAGATAATTATTTCAAAATTTAAGTTCAGGGATGGCGTTATGGCGTATCGTTATACCCGCGCACTTGTGCAAAAGATTATATGTACATATTAACTTTTTATTTATTTATTGTAATTTCTTATGCGTATGGACTGACGACATCATAAATCTGGGTATATGAGCTATGAATTTCATAGGGCATCGTCCGTGTTAAAATTCAGCCAAGAATTTAGCCCTCACTTTTGCTATTACCAACTCATATTCTAGTTGTTTGACCTTCTTCATAAAAAATAAAGTAGCTTTAAAATAGGTTTATAAACTAAAAAATTTATGAAAACGTCAATTTATAAAGCTCTTTAAACCTACTTTATTTTTTATGAATAAGGCCAATTATCTTTTTCTACTGGGATTTACATAAATGTGCTAGCGAGCGTGCATGTGTGTGTGTAATTTTGTGTGTTATTTAAATAACAATTTGCGATCTAACTACATAACTGCAGGCATTGATGGAAAAGTGTTACCGATTGGTTACTAAAATACAAACATTTACGTAATTCAAACACAGCCACTTTCACGAAGACTTATGTACATGCACACAATTTGCCACAGAGCGAGGACGAGTTCAAATCGACGTCGTTACGACGTCGTTCTGGTGAAGTCGTTTGGGTGAATTCGAAACGATGTCGAAGCGAAGTCGTTTTTTCCATACAAAATGTGTACACTAAAACTTAATGAGCTATAAAAATGCTTTTTATTTTTATACCCGAGCGCACTTTGTTCACATAATGGTTGTTTGTAACAGCCAAAACGAATCGAGATAGATATAGACAAATGTATACACTCAAAATTGATATTTACAATGATTTTCAGACAAAAAATAAGAATGTTATAAATTTTTGGAAAATGGGCATAGCCACGCCCACTTATGAATAAATGTGTATATCGTGGTAACCGCTACACCAATTTCTCCCAACAACGCCTTGGTACAACATACGAAACGGCTGAGAATTTGTAAAATCGGTCAATAACCACGCCCACATCCCATATTTGTTTTAAGTAATCTGTATGTATTTTATTTACTGGTATTTTTAATCTCTGTTTTGTACTATAAAAGATCTATGATCTTATTGTACTAATGCTTGTTCTCTTAATAATAAATGAAATGAAATGAAATGAAATGTAGAACACGTTTATGATAAAATTTTGGAAAATGGGCGTGGCCCACTTATGCCCAGGTATGTATATCTCGGTAACTTTTCATATAACGGTGAATTTCAGAAATTCTTGAGACTTCGATATTTCGAAATTTAAAGACGCTAAGTTACTCAAAATTGATACTAATAACAATCCCTTGAAGAGAACTCACATTATTATAGCACTTGGGAAATTGGGCGTGATACCGCCCACAGCTAAGTATATGGATAAGTTTATCTCATTAAGTATAACTGAACTTACTATCGAAATTGCTAGAAATAGGGGTAACACCACTCTTCTTATCATGTTACGGTAGTTATCAGAAAGGTGAAAATTTATATTTAATACTTGCGCCAGGTATTTAATGTTCGGCTCCACCCGAACTTGGAATTGTTCACTCGTTTCAAATTCTCATTTGAAATTGGATTTGAATGGTTTTTGTTAAAGATTTTGAGCATCATTTTGCAGTTCGCTGAAATTGGATTTGAATGGTTTTTGTTAAAGATTTTGAGCATCATTTTGCGGTTCGCCGGCGAGTCGTTGGCGAACGTCCCCGGCAAACAAATTGATCACCATAACGAGTCGGAAACGATGTCGTGGCGAAGTCGTTTGGCTAATTGGGTATACATTAGGGCGGGTCAATTTGTATGGATCGATTTTTTTCGACATTGTTCCTAGCATATTCGGATTCTTCATAAAATTCTAAGAAAAAAATTCCTCCAGACCATAGCTCTAAAGTCAATTTCGAGCCTGCGCATTTTTAAAAGAAGATATCTTATATATAAAATTGGATTGCTGTCAGTTAGCCTCGCTAAGACTTGAAAACAGCTTGACCGATTTGAATATTTTTATTTTTTTGGTTTGTTTTTTATAATATCCGGATTGTTAAAACCAGAAAAAATAGAGAGTTGCCACCTGTTTAAAAATCCCAATATAAGTAAATTAATTACATAAATTAGATATTGCAATATGGGTGTCAAAAGAAAGAGGTTATGAAGGCTTACAGGCAAAACTATTTTTGAGGGGGGTTGCCACCTGTTTCAAAATTTAGTTAAATAAAATTGATAAGATAAATTAAATATTGCAATATGGGTATCAAATTAAAAGGGTTTAAGAAGGCTTACTACTGAAAATATTTTTGAGTCGAGCTGCCACCAATTTCGAAAATTTAATTCAATTAAGCTAATAAAATAAAGTATGTATTATAATATAGGTGTCGAGCGAAAAGTATTTGAAAAATTATTGATTAAGAAATATTTTCTATAGGCCTGCCACCTACCTGAGCGGTAAAAACTAAAAGCCATACTCGGAAATATTGTTCAAAACTTTTGAGGCTCGCATCAATGTGGAATACTGTAACTCCATCAAGATAGTGTTTATTGATGGCAAACAAAGTACTATCATGTTTGGCAATGATATCACCCCATCGAACAATGCACTCAGCCTCGATATAAGAAGAGAACAAAAGCCGAAGTATTAGCCGAAGCAGTTCATACAAATGTTCCACAATTGAACTAACAAAAAAATATGGCCTACGACTCTTTTATAGAAGCTGTGGACACTGGAGTAAAATTTAAACAAAAAAAAACAAAACCGACTTCAATTCTCATATACAAATTTAAGAGTACCGTTATTTTCTTCATGGCCCAATTATCGGATCTACACTCAATTAGTAGGAGACTACCTCTGAGGAACCACCTTTCCTTTCAAAAAGAATTATAGAAAACGGATAACGTAGTCCAAAGTTACGCGGTAACATACATAAAAAGATATTCCGAAAAATTGATAAAATATGCAGATTAATATCTAATAAAGTGTTACGGATATATTTTTTTTAATACAAACCTGTGCTTGGGAGCTTATTGATACGAAAAATTAATTTCTGATATCTATTTTTTATTTAAAGAACCGCAAGATTGCACTACAAAGCAAATTACACATTTTTTACTATTGTAACGGGAGAAGTTACTGTATGTATTTTTTGATATGTACAGTGTCGAACAAAAGTTTTGGCACAGTAAATTTTCGCATTACATATATGCAAATTTTTTAATTTATTTCCGATAATTTTTTATAAAAACATAGTTCATACTACACTAAAACGCATAAAAATCAAATGTGTAAACTTTGTGAAAAACTCAGGAAAATTCAATAAATCTGCATACTAATTTGCAATTTTATATTCAGATTTTCAAGCAACTTCAAACCTGCACTTTGATAAACTAAAATTGAATGGATTATTAAACTGCATACTTCGAATTTTTCTAAAAAATACTTTGCCTATATTGCGTAAAATTTACTGTGCCAATACTTTTGTTCGTTACTGTAAATTTAAGGGTTTATTTACCCTTAACTGTAAAAAATTTACAATATTTTAAGATTATTTTTCGAATCATACATTTTTTTATGATTAACAATGTATTTATATTTTTTTTTGGTTTTAGATCCTTTTTTGCTTTCAACACGAGGTATCTTTTTTCTAGTTTCTATTGTCATAGCCATAACTCACTCTCTATTTTTATCAATCAATCAATCAATCAATCAATTTTATAATTTTTTCATGTTTTTTTGATTCCGCTTTGAGTTGCTTAACATCCTGATCCAGTTCCGGCGTGCTAATGCACCATCAACAAGGCTGCCAGCTCGATGAATGTAAATAGCAAATTTCCAACAATAACAAAATAGCCAATAAACAACGAACCGATAACAAAGGACACAAAGATAGTGCGAGGGCAATTGGTATAAAATCGACCTCAGCCTACCAAAATGTGACTTGCATTGAAAATGTGATTTAATATACATAAATAAAATATACACATATTACACTTTCTTAAAAAACAGACACAAATTCAATTCCTAACAAAAAGTATGAAAAGTAGCCCTTTCTAGATTTTTGAGGTGTGTGCTTCAAATAGTTTTGGCGAATACAATGCAAAATGACCAACCATTAGATTCTTACATCCAGTCAAACATTTGCAACCACTCGCTTCTAATTTTTTTTAAGGCTCATTTTGATTTTTGCAATTATTTTATAACCTTAAAAGACTTTTACCTACAAGACAAATACATTGGGATAATATAAATATGTAGCTGTACATACATTCTACATACATATCGCTAACCTAGAGTGAAAAGTTAAAAAGTCTACTTTTTATGAAAACTCATATTTTGATAGAGAGATTAAAAGCGCATCGTTTCGAAAAGGCTAGAAGTCCCTGTTTTATCTTCTCCCATTTATGTTCAATGAAAGGTAAACTTTCTAAGTCCAAAAAAGCTCCGAAAACTCGATAACGCGAAAATTGTATGGAAACTCTTAAAATAAAAAAACGAATCCCTCTGATGGAGTTTTGCTTTGAACAGGCAAAATGTTGTATTGAAAGTTTTGCGAAATACTTGAAAAAAAGGGCTATAACAAGTTTTTTTCCTCTCCTGTACAATTTTTATAATGGGACTTAGCAACAAAAAAAAACCTTTGCTACGAAGCCCTGTATATTACATACTTAAATTGAATTCAATTGCGAATTTGGAATACTTGTTTTTTTTCGTTTCGGTTAAATCTAGTAGGTTAGAAAAAAATTAACTAATGCCGAATTTCCACTAGGCATTGAAATGACAACAAATGTCTGCCATTTAAAAAAATGCCATGTGGAAAGGATCTTAATGATTATTTTTTTAATGTAATGACACAATTATTTTTTAATGACCGACTTTGTCATTTGTCATTTTTGCCATTTAATGCCTAGTGGAAATCCAGCATAAGAGTTCAAAATAAAATAATGTAATTTTTTTTTACACTAAAAGCTGACCAATTTAAGCTAAACGGCAACACTGATGCAAATACCGACAGTGCTAAAGTACGTGCGTACATATTAAATGCATGTGTACAGCAAGTGGTCGGTCGGCTTTAGTAATCTGTCAGTTTAATTAATTCCTTAAATGCTGTAATAGCATTTAAACCAATGCAAATAAAGCGCAATATGTACAACGTCAAATACACTGCACATTGCATGTGCACCTACAAACACAATTGAATGAGAATCGAGTACATGAATCGCTGCAGTTTCAAATGCATTTATGTACATACCCTACAGACAAAAATTATCAATTAAAAAAATATAACCAACTTGGAGTTAGCTTTTTTGCGGGATTTCTATAGAATAAATAACTTGTAGTTAGCTACAAAAAGCTAACTTGCAACTAGTTGAAAATGATGCAGGACTGATCCGCACGTAATCGGGAGATTGTTTCCTTTAAACAACAAATTTTACTTTGAATACACTTTCTTTTTGCACTTCACAAAAATTATTTTCTTTTTCTTATTGATATTTTTTGTCCAAAAGTAGTTAGTTACAAGTTAGTTGACATTAAATCCAGAGGTAAAACCACACCTGATTATTTCGCGGCTACTGAATTTGAAATATAAGCTTTCCTCAAATTAAATATACAGATTATAGTAACCTTTAGTTCCTTCCAAATCAACTTCAAGTTAACTTATAGTTAGATATATTTCCCGCAGGGTACCCTTAAAACACAACCAGTAATATACTGCAGCATTAAGAAATCCGTCGCCTCTTTTATTTGAATTGCTGTCGCTTGACAAATTAAAAGTTAGCGTTCTCAAAACTTTAACCCACCTCCTTGCCATTGCCAAATCGCAATATTTTCCTCCAGAGTCCCAAAATAATACAGTGCAACACTCAAAAAGTGATGGGAATGAGAACAATTGAATTCACTAAGAGAAAAGTCTTAAAAAAACCGAGAAAAAAACCGAAAGTCTCGTTTTAAAAGTTGATTATTTCGTAAAAGAAATTTGTGCAATTTTTTATCATTACTAGATAATATTTATAGCCATAGCTTTGACAATACTTCACATACTGATTCTTTTGCTTTTGCATTTTTCCCAAATACCGTTATATGAGAAGGGGGCGTGGCTACTGTCCGATTTCAATAGCAACCTACCTTGGATAAAGGGCAACCTACTTACCAAATTTTGTTGAGATATCTCAATTTTTGCTCAAGTTATCGTTTTCACGGACAGACGGATGGACGGACAGACAGACATGGCTTAATCGACTTCTCTTTTCATTCTGATCATTTACAGTGACGAGCAAAACTGTAACATGGTGTAACACCTTTTATTTCAGCCACCGCTATATTTCCAAGTTCTAACGACTATCATCTTTTTGTTGTATATTCCTGTTGGTACACCCCTACTCCCTCTCTCATAACGATTTGAAGTCAATACAACATCAATAAAAAAAACCAGCAGACAAGAATCGAGCAAAAATATAGATATATCAACGAAATTTGGTACGTAGGTTGATCTTTATTCAAGGTAGGCTGGTATTGAAAATGGGCGAAATCGGTCTATAAACACACCCACTTCCCATATAACAGTATTTCCGAAAAATGCAAGAGCTTCGATATTTCAGTAAATATTGGATCCAAATTGTTGAAAATTAGTATGCGGACTAGAATTTTGTCAAAAAATAATACTATTATGAAATTTTTGGAAAATACGTGTGACCCCGCCCACTTATTATGAAATGCTGTATCTCAGTAGCCGCTTCACCAATCGTTACCAAACTTGGTACTTGGCCCTGCCTACGGTCTGGCTAAGAAATCTTTTGAAAATCTTTGAAATCGGGCAATAACCACACCCACTTCCCATATATCGGTATTTTCGAATAATACAAGAACTTCGATATTTCAGTAAATATTAGATGCAAATTGTTGAAAATTAGTGTGTGGAGCAGAATTGTGAAAAAAAATATTAGTAGCCGTTTCACAAATCCTTCCCAAACTCGGTGCCAGCCTTGCCTAGGGATTAGCTAAGAAATCTGTTGAAAATCGTTGAAATCGGGCAATAACCACGCCTACCTGCCATATAACGGTAATTTATAGAAACACGATAAATCAGTAACTACTGGAGCTAATTCACTTAAAATCGATAATTGCAATAACCACTCAGCAAAAAAATATAATGTTATAAATTTTTGGATAATGGGCGTGGTAACGGATTTATCAATTTCTACCAAACTCGGTGCACTTAATAACCTTCGTACGGAAAAGCAATTTGTTGAAAATTATTCAAATCGGACTAAAATTACACCCGCTTCCCGTATATCGGTCAATTTCAGAAATACGAAAATTTCGATATTTCAATAATTGGGGACGCTAATTTACTCCAAGTTAATAGTTACAACAATCTCCTGCTATAGACTTTTAGGATTTGGGCGTAGCATCGCCCACTTTATAACTACAAATGTGTACAAGTGGTTAACTTAATCGATTTGTACCTAACTAGGTTCAATTATGTATGTTTCTTGGTTGTAAACCAGTTTAAAACCGATAACATATGCTTTACTTTAGACGCAATCATAAATTTTAATGCAACCTTTAAATATAATGTGAGCTGTAAAGTTACAGGTTACTTGACAAAACGGCCCTAAGTCTAACTCTGCATATTATCGAAAACGTTTGAAATCGGGTAAGCACCCCTAGTTATTATGCAAAGGTAGTTCAGAGAAAGTTTATACGACGATATTTGATACCTGCGCCGGGTATATAAAGTTCGGTTTCGCCCGAACTTATACTTCTTTTGTTTTGTAATTTACCGAAGAAGTGATCACATGTAAATAATTTGGTTCATCAGGAACCATAAATGTAAATAATAGATTTACTGCGGAAAGGAGGGATCGCAGGAAAAGTGGCAAAAAATTATAGAGTTTGATACTTGAAAATGTTAACACTGTGAAAAAATATAGCCAAAAGTATTCCCAAGGACAAGGAAAGTTTGGCAAAAAATATTACGGTCCGATATCTTGTGAACTTAGCAGCAAGTAGCGATGCAGCCACTATTACAGAAGCGCTTGAGGTATTAAACTTTAATGCAAATCAGTAGACAGCGAGGCGAAGAATTGCCAAATTGAGCGAAAAGGCATCATAAAATAAGAAAAAAGCAAATTTGATCATAATACATGTGCGAGTGTCGCAGCATTTTACTGCATCGCCCGAAAACCGGACCGTGGTATATTGGGATATGTTAGGCCCTTCAGAATGCAATAAAAAACAGAGTTTTAAGTTTCAATTGAAGGTTATTTGGTCTGACAAGACTAAATTAATCGCTTTCAATCAGATGGCCGGGCATGGTATTGGATCAAAGACCAAAATTAAGCACATGGGCATCATGTAAGGCAAGCTGTAAATCATAGTGGTCGGTCAATAATAGTTTCGGGTTGTATTTCAAAAATTTTGTTGGTCCGTTAGTACGCATTATGCGTAAGGAATAGTATCTGTTCATATTTCAACAAAATTTGCAAGATGTAGTCGAAAAAATTAGAGACTGGATACACAAGTAACAATTTGTTAATTTGAAATGGCCTTCACAATCCGCGGACATGAATCTCATCGAGAATTTGCGAAATCAACTAAAAGCACTGCTTACTAAGTTTCTAAGTCCGTCCATTGGAGTACATGTGCTGCGAAAGAAGAATAAGAATATATGGGAGCATATACCTCCAGAATTTTTACAGAGATACAAATAAGGTATGCCAAATCGTATTCAGGAACTAAGGGTACTGAACATTGTTTTAATAGTTCTTTTTTTTCGTGAAACTTGTTAAAAAGTTCATAAAAATATTTGAGTACAAAACTGTAACATTTGCATTAATTTTGATTTTTGTCTGCTGGTTTTATTATTGTTGTTGGATTGACTTCAAATCATTATGAGAGAGGAAGTACAGGTGTCCCAATAAGAATATACAACAAAACTATGAAAGTCGTTAGAACTTGGAAAGATAGCGATGGCTGAAGTAAAAAGTGTTACACCATGTTACAGTTTTGCCCGTCACTGTATGTATACATTTGTCTATATCTATCTCGATTCCTTTAGGCTGTTACACACAACCATTATGCGAACAAAGTTATAATACCCTGTGCACGAGTGCGCTAAGGTATAAAAAATATGTGGTAGAGGTTTTCTCACTGGTGGCTCCGATTGTGATATCGCTAACTCTCTCTCGAAAATTTTGACAGAAGCGTGACGTCATAGCAGATTTTGTGTATTGCCTGTGTCATATACATATACATATATATATATATATACAAAACAAATACATACTGACAGATCTCTCTCTCAGCTCTCTTTGCCGGCAAATCTGCGATGACGTCATATTCACGTTACTCTCCCGAATTTCACATCAATCAGCGCAATCAATTATTCTATCGGTCTTGGTAAAAATTATTTGGTGTGTTTTTCTGCTAAGTAATAAAAAAAAACCGGGAACTTAATCATAATAAGACGTTTTATGAAAAGAAAAATCAATTACACTTACCTATATAAGAAAAAGTAGCAAACAAACTAGCGATTAATCCAGTTTTTTCAACAGATCTTTGACAAATTATTGTTGTTAAGTAATTCTTACACAATTACAGAGTTTTAATTATTTGAGCATCGATTCTCTTTATTGTAGAAGTTGGACATTTCTGCTGGAAATCCCTATTGAATGAGCTTACTCTTTGACTTTAAATACGAAAAGAAGGGGACGTAACAACAAATATACGGTTTTTTTTGAAGTTTTGATAAGAATAAATAATATAAAAAAAACTTTTTAATATACAACGCTTTTATAAATGGACTAAAAAGTAGAAAATAATATTTCTCAGTCCCATAGAATTTGTTTTGATAACTTTTGATTTTGAAATTTTAGCAAAAGTCATTATAAACAATCTATGAAATTGAAAATGAAAAACGTGGAGCGCATGCTATACAAAGCATTCGATTTAATTGACAATAGTCAAACTACATAACGTAGACCTAAAATTTCTACAGCGAAAGTAGAACTTTGAAATCGATTTTAAGCGGTCGTTATTCATATACCCACATACATACATACATATATTACTTTTCATATCAATTCAAGTGTATTACATGCGCCCCACGCTTTTCATTTTCAATTTCATAGATTGTTTATAATGACTTTTGCTAAAATTTCAAAATCAAAAGTTATCAAAACAAATTCTATGGGACTGAGAAATGTTATTTTCTACTTTTTAGTCCATTTATAAAAGCGTTGTATATTAAAAAGTTTTTTTTTTATATTATTTATTTTCTACTTTTTAGTCCTGTCTGAATAAAATTTTGCAATAGATATTAAAATAATTCAACGATATTAATAGAAAGGTGCACACACATGCATTTACATATGTATGTACATACAAACGAGCACCAATTAATTTTATTTAAAGAAATGGCGTGTCGTCTATTTCCGCTGTAGCAAACGTAGTACATAGGGCGACATCTAGATGTCATCTACCTCGCCCTATTCACTACAGCTGTCGCCCTATGCACTATGTTTTTTTTATAGGAACTTTTCAAAGCTTTGCTTTGGTGTCGGACACACAACATTGAAAGTTTCTGGATCCACAACATTGAAAGTTTCTGGACGCACAACATTGCAAGTTGATAAAAGCGTTGTAAAAAGAGCCCCATTTGAAGTGATTCAAACAAATAGAACATCAAAAGCAAATCACGAAAATGTGGTTTAAAACTTTTGTGCACTCTTTCTTCTTTCATGACTAGTAGGTTTTTTAAGATTGGTCCACAAAGTCCTAATAAAGTGAAAAACAAATGCAGGTACGAAAAGAACAGGAAAAAAAATATTATTAAAGGGCTTTGTTCTCTTCGATAAATCTGGCTTTTGACCAGTTTTGTTACACAAATACTCCTGTGTGCGGCGCAAAGTGTGCTTTATGAACACTCCATTCGAATTAATCGTAGCGCTTTCGACAGAAGCAAGGTTTGGATATGAAGCAAAGTGGTTTTGAAAGCTAGCGTAATTTCCTTTCACGTACAAATATTGGCATTGAGCCACAATTACTCCTTGACCTTAGAAAAATCGGTCAGAAATTGTGTTCTTCGAAAAAAACATTCAAAATCCACAGCATTTGTTTCACAAAAAAAATTTGTGTATGTTTTATTATACTAATATTATAAATTTTGAGATGAGTAACACGATTCCACTGTTGTGGGTGGAAAGGAGTCTGGTGTGTAGGTACCCTGCAGGATACTTAATTAATTTTAAAGTAATTTATAAACTACTTTATTTTCAATGATAACTAATTGAAATTCTCACTATTTTACCTGCAACGAACTCATTTATTTAAAATGGCGATGTCCCTGGATGTATTTTCAACTAATTTAAAATGCATTTGGATTAAACAACTTCGCTTTCGTTCTGCACTTCACAGATGCTTTTTCATAATTAAGAAAACCCGAAATTAAAAATTTTAAATTAAATGTTTCTCCTAATGGGATTCGACCATGGACACTCATGGCCGCAACCAATTGTAGCAAACATATTTGCACACTCAGCTACAGCCATATATTTAAATACGCTTTCAAATGTTCAGTTTGAATTGTGTGCAAGCAGCAAGTCGACTGTCCGACTCTGCATTTAATTTCAACTACTTTAAAATGAATTGCGTTTAAATAATTTCAAAGGAAGCATGTTCCTTTGGAAAAAACTTGCGTTCTGCATTTCACAGAAGCCTTTTTATACTTCCAAGACACAAATTGTTTCTTTGAGTAAAAAAGTAGCGAAATTCGAAACATTTACTCATTGCATTTGTTTTAAAGTAGTTATTCAATTAGTTGATTTAAAAAAAAAATCACTTGCTTCCGTCAGGGTAGTTGTGCTATCATCGGTGTTGGATAGTAGTAATTAGGAGATTTGATAGGCAAATGAAGCACAGGCGTTGCCTGTGGGAATGCATAAGTATGTTCACGTATGAGTTTGGAAGGAAGCAGTGGCATTCGAACAGGATAGCCAAGGAGGTGTGCTAATAATCGTGCCGATAATTCAAAATCGTGAACTCTACGTCTAACTAGAGATAAGCGAATGGGCAGGAGGAAAAAAAATTTGTATATGCAAACGAATGTATTAAAGGGAAAAAGCAGTAAATTGCGAGATTATTAAAGAATATCTGCCTATGGAGTATGAGCTGGCAGGAGAGTGTGTAAAGCATACCAACAGTCGCACAGTCCAACGCCGAAGCTAAATGTGAGCACGCTTAAGTAAAAGATGAAAATCATGTAGAGCAACAGTTGCCAGGGTTTTGTGATTTTTTCTTAACATTGCTCTTCACCTCAGCACACAGCTGAGCTGGAAAAAGCACTAAATGTGCTGCGTGAAAATAATGGCGGTATAGGGTTGAGCGCTTGGGTTGAGAAGTAGCCCGTTTTTTTATTTGCTTCAATTTCTAACAGTGAAAATTGAGATAATGATAAATTTATGTAAATATATGCTGATAAATTGAAACTTAAATTAGCCACAAAAAAGCTGAGCCAAAGAAAAATAAGTTATGCTATGAAAAGTGTCCGAGTTGTAGAAAACGTGGAAGAAACGTGTAAACTAAAACTATGACATTGACGTAAAAAAATTGATAGCACTTGGGTGCTCTACTACTATGCACTTCTTTGTGATCTAAGTTCTTTGGATTAACTGCATGACCAATAAAGTTCAGATTTCTAGCTGCTGCTGATTAGAAAGCGCAGCAATAACGACATGCTACGGAAAGAAAGAGTGCAGTTTTCTTTCTGTCGAAGGGACATGCCCTGTAAACGGCATTGGTGTGAATAACGGGATGTAGTTTCCTTTATGGTCATATATTTATAAGAAGCTGTAAGCTTAAATTAGTGGTGACATACCATAACGATATAGCCACAACCATTGCCATAACCGCAACCACATTAACTATTATCGATTATAGGTACCATAACCATAAACATCTGCAGCGAACAAGACGCGGAAAATGTGTAATATCGTACGATACTTGCGCAGAACTTATTTCACTATCACTAAATTTATACTAAATTCTTAAAACTCAACAGCAGATCATAATAAAATATGTACATCAAACTAAATTTAATAACTTGTACTTTCTTAGTAATACAAATTTCTTCTGCACTAATCATGAAATTTTGTAAAAAAAGATTATTTTATGAAAAAATACGAAATTTCTTTTCGTTTTTTAGTATATTTGGATTAAAAATATAATAAAGGATAATTGTCTTTTTTGGCATCATTAGTTTTTGAATCGGCTATGCGGCTCATAACATATTAATATTTCAAAAAAATTTACTTTAACCTTTTATATCTTTTTTATATTTTGCGCCAAATAATTTTGGTATAGTTGAAATCAGTGAGAAGTTCTATCGAGCCACACTTTTGGTTTTTGCATAGCTAAATGGTTCATATTCTACACTTATGCCAAAACGTTGGCTGTGAAGAATTTTTTTTTTCTTAACGTCTGGCAACAGGCACTTCAGATATCAGCTGATATGGATATGACGGAACACCAAAATTCAATTGGTCTCTATGGCTTATGGTGTGGCACCACTAATCGAACACAGTGTTGGCCATAAGGTTGGTTGGAACAGCTGTTTTATATGGTTATGGTTAGGTCACCACTAATTTAAGCTTTGTGTGTGCCGGCCTTTGGCATTTCATGTCGCTGTCCCAGCAAGAACGACCTAACGCATTCTCCAATACACTTGCAAAATTGTCAATAAAAACCAACACATTTGCATATTAGCAATATCCATATGCCATTCTTTACGTTATATAACACGTTATTAATCGCATAATAATATTTGATTGAAAAGAGACAACTACATATAGTATAATATAATAGCGAATTCCATGTGAAAGAAAGAGAAAACTACTCACACTTGAAACGATTATGCGTTAGATTTCTCCAGGAGCCCTATGTAAAATGATGGAACGTTTTTGAATTTCTCACACAAACTTTTTGTATAGGCGTATATAACGTATTAGTTAACAGATAGGCTTTTACAGGGATGTGGTTTTTTTATGCGATATATGTATTTGTATGTATGTGTATTTACTCTTGCTCTTTATCCAGTATTTCTAAAATTGTTTGCACTTGCCGTCATTTAGATGGACTAAGGGCCAATTTCACAGTGCGTAGTTAACTCAAAATCCGCAGTTAACTACAAATTTTTGTACTGAAAATCTCTAGTTAATTGCCGATTCTGAGTTAACTACGCACTGCGAAATTGGCCCTTTATGACATGAAGCCTAAATTGTCGTCAATAATCAAAGAGTAAAGGTAATCTCCCAAGATATAAGTAACTTAAAACTTGTAAATTTTTTTTTTGACAATAGGTAAGGCAAATCGAAAAAATTGCCAGGTTGTGACAACATAGTTCTTTATATGTTCACACTTTCTTGCTCTAATTACAAA
Organism: Rhagoletis pomonella; assembly: GCF_013731165.1. Lineage (NCBI taxonomy): Eukaryota > Metazoa > Arthropoda > Insecta > Diptera > Tephritidae > Rhagoletis > Rhagoletis pomonella. Next base: position 3,638,534 of record NW_023458570.1, on the reverse strand, counting down.
ACTAACGTATCTTTGGAAAGGTAACCTATCAAGGTATATTTGTTTTACCATTTATTTGTTTTCGAAATGACTGTAATTTTTAATTTTAAAAATGACGATCCATATTCCCAAATTTATTGTGACCAACCCAAATTAAGAAAGCAATTTTCTTTTCAATAACATTTTTCCGAGATGGAGTCTGAAAAGGTTTAGATCAGTGGTCGGCAGGCCATAGCTCACTGAGCGCTCTCTGAGCGCATGCGTGTTTCACACGTATACGAAGAGCGGAAGCTGAGCAGTACATTTAACGCACACAGTCTCATTTATTGAATCGTCTGAATGTGTTAGAATGCCGACCACTGGTTTAGATGTAATGAATTTTTGAAGTTACTGTACTAACTGCATATAATAAAGTCAGAAATTGCACGGAAAACCTTTCTTATATGCATTATTTCTTTTATGAAGACTACGCACATCCCAACGGTTTTTACCCTCCATTCCCGCCCATCAGCACAAGGGGCGCAGTCCGCATGACGTACGGAACCAGTATTTTAAATTTTTGCGCCGAGTCACGATAGGCAGGAGTTTGTTAAGTGTCGAGATCTAAAACTGTTCAGCTACAGAACTAAATTCAGCAGCTATGTCTTTATGTTAATAATTCATTTATTGAGAGAGGACAGTACCGCTTTCTTAATACTGAAAGGCGGATCTGATATATTAAACGTGCTGGAATGAGAATTAAAATCCTGCCATAACCAACGGAGTGGGTCGTGCAATTCAAACTTGGTTTTACAAGATTTCAGAAATAGGGGACAAAAGTGTCCTGATACCCGAGGGGGGGGGGGGGGGGGACATTGAGGCTAACTTCACCCAGAAAAAGCGGACTTGAAAGTGAGCCTGTCAGTAATTTAACTTGCCTGCGGTTGGCAAGTGTTGGAAGATTAATAAATTTTAATCGGCTCGTATAAAGCGGAAGGTTATGTTGAGAATCCCAACGGAAATTTCTTAAAGCAAAAAGTAGGAATTGTTTTTCAATTGACTCTATCTGAGTAAATATGATACCTTGGATTCCTAACCACCGAACCGTATTCCAGAATCGGTTTTAGTGATATAAGGTTCACAAAATTCTTTTGACCATCGTTTCACAAATGCAAGTACACCTTTAGCCTTGTTGACTGTCACATTAATGCGAAGACTAAAATTAAGCTTAGGATCCATTGTGATACCAAGGTCCACAAAATTGTAAACCTGTTCCAGGTTATGGTTACCTATTGTATAAGAAGAGGGCTGAACAGCTCTTCGCGAGAAGCACATTACTTTAAATTTCTTAAGATTTAGAGGCATACGATTTACTTTACACCAGTAAGCCATGCTGTTTAAGTCTGATTGTAGCAAAAACCTTTCTTTAATTGAAAGGTATGATTTATAAAGCTTTACATCATCTGCATACATTAAAATTTTGTGAACTTGTATATCTATAGATATGTCGTTTATAAAAAGCAAGAACAGAACCGGGCCTAGGTGGCTACCTTGAGGGACTCCTGAAGTAACATCAATGACGTCAGAGACAGTATTTTTAAACATTACCCTTATTGATCTAACATAGAGGTATGAAGAGATCCAACGTAGAAAATTTGGTGGAAGACCAAGAAGTCAGATGCTTTACTGAAGTCAGTATATATAACATCAACAGCTTTGCTTTCAATAAATGTTTTTGAGATATAGGATGTTAATTCAAGTAAATTTGTAGAAGTTGATTTGCCCTTGCAAAATCCATGTTGAATGCCTCAACTGATTTGTTTCACCCACTTAAGCATAATATAAATATTTAATAAAATCGGTTCATATTTTGATTTTTTTACTAGCTTTACACTGAGACTTTTACACGAATATTTAAGCTGCAATTCGTTCATGCTCTTTATGATCTTTGAAAGGGTGCTTTCCGCGATATTATAAACATCTGGCACTAGACTTAAATTTCTCAACAATTAAAACGTTTGTCATCAATGAGTCAATGACTCGGTTTCACCCGAACATGGTTTGTTAATATTAGTGAAATGTCAAAGCAGTGTTTCCAGAAAGAGTTTTTAGAAAATTAAAAAAAAAAAATATAGACAATCCACATATGCAGGAACAACTTTCTCATACACGGTTGCACTGTCATGGAATCGATTCTATGGTTCTAGTAAATTCTTCCTTATACGCGTTTTTCTTATATACATTAGAGTGGTTCAAAAAAATTTTTTGTTGGAAATTCATAAACGCTACCTCGAATTATTGTTATTTGTGATAAAAAAAGAGAAACGTGTTTTTTTATTGTGAAAATACAAGTTCTCTTAGAGGTCGGTTTTTTATAAAAACGGTGATATTCTCAATTTTTTAGGTAACAGGTAATAAGATCAATGGAAATAAGGTCAATTGACTTTATTTCCCACCCTGGTGCGAACAAAGATGAGATTCTGATATAAAAATCCACCTAAGCTTTAACTGTCATCGGTGATATTAATGCTACCCTATATAACGACAGGTAATAAGTCCCAGATGGTTTCTAAAATCACAAATTAGTTTTTGTGCAAATTGCAGATAGAGGGTATTAATGAATTCAAGCCCTCGATATTTCACTTTTTTATATTTGTAAGTTATAAGAAGCAGGGATGCCAACTTGGCTCAAACCGTGCCATTGGTCCCTACTTTACTTCAAATGGCACTTAATTTTCAATTTGCCAAAATGGCACTTTTGTAAAAAAAAAATACATTTCAATACATTTTTGTGAAATCCTTTGCGTGCACTTTTTCTCAACTAAAATTTTCTAATTTATAAAGGCTATTCAACTGGTTTATCTTATTTTATCATTGCACTTTTGTTTTGAAAATGTGGCTTTATTTTATTGCTAAATGTGAATGATTAAAAGGAATGGCACCTTTTTTGGCACTTTTATTTTTCAATTTGGCACATTTTGGCACTTTTTTATCCTCAATACGGCACCTCATAACTAAGGATAGTTGGCAGCCCTGATTGGAAGATTTCTGCTGTGTTTTGGGGCAACAACTAGGCTGCAGTAAAAAAGCATATAATTTGTGTTTCAAAAGTGTGTGAAAACCAAGCAATTAACTTATATGATCTCGGTTCCGATATTAAATAATCAATAATTGTTTATACCTACATTTTGGCACATTCGCTCGTTGAATGTGCCATGTAATAAATAGTGTCGTCGTTCTCCTTAGCTGCTTTTAAATGATGTCGTCACAAATTGCTGGCGGAGACATGAATACAGTGTAAGAAAATTCTTTTTCTATAATTGTCCCTTATAGAAAGGTTGGTTTCTTTTCCCCTTAGACATTCCGAATTCGTTCAAAATGTGGTAATTTAAAACACCGAATTCTTTCAGTGGTTCTCCGGGGTTTTTGGACATGGACTGTTTCTTCAATTTAATAGTGTTCGCTTTATTTTTGTGGAAACGAAACATGTTTTGCAAGTTATGGATCATTTCTACACTCTTTCTTCAAATATTTCTCGTATTCCAGCTGTGCGCAGGCGTTTAGTTTTTCGCATCGTGTTTTTACTATATTCGTAATTTAATTTATTTTTTTATTAAAATCAAATGGTGGTAGTTCATGATTGTTTGTGGATCAATATCACAACACTGAGGATTTGGGAATAACCTTTTTCATCTATTAAAAAACAACACTTACGGGGCAATGTTTATTGTAAGAACAACATTTTTTTCTATGAATCGACATACTTTAAGCATTGTTGACGCTATTTCCATTTGAATGAGGAAAAAGCGTCAATGAATTTAATTCCAAATTTTTGTTGACTTTATTTCGCTTTTGAAAAGGTAATAATGTCAATTGACCTTATTTCCGTTGATCTTATTGTCTGTCACCATTTTTTATTTTCTTGACATGTTAAAAAGCAGTTAAAAATGTGGTTTTTACATATAATTACTCGGGTATTATTGGGAAACATTCCCTTAATTACATACCTGTGTTGGACAGTTAGAATGGGCCTAGTGACCGAAAATAAGCTCTCGAAAAGAGACTAGTAAAATTAAAACGTTGATACTGAACGACTTACGCATTGTCATGGGTTGGAACTTGTTACCAGGGGTTTATGGGGTTGCTAATTAGGAATCTGAAGTCAGTTTTGCGAAATTCAAAATGGCGGATCCAAAATGGCGGGTAATTTTTTTTTTTAATGAATGGATTTGTTCGAAACCCGGCTCTCGAGAGTTTTTGGGGTCGCCGATTGCGAATCTGGAGTCAATTTCTTTTTAATTCAAGAGGGCGGATCCAATATGGCGATCAAATTAAAAAAAAGTACTAAAATTAAAAAGTTGATACTGAACGTTTTAAACTTGGTCAAGGGTTAAAACTCGTTTCTAGTTGGTTTCTGAGCTTTCTGATTATGAATCTGATGTCAGATTTTCAAAATTCAAAATGGTGGATCCAAAATGGGGACCAACTTAAAAAAAAATATTGGATTTGTTTGAAACTCTTAACCGCCATTTTGAATTTTGAAAATCTGATTCGTAATCAGCAACCGCAAAAACCCCCTGGTAACAAGCTCCAATCCATGACAATGCGTAAATCCTTCTGTATCAACGTTTTAGTTTTAGTAAAGTTTTTTTTATACCTTTCATGAGCATGAAATGGTATTATAACTTTGGTCCGATGTTTGTAAGTACCAGAACAGAAAGAGATAGACCCATTAAAATGTATACTTATATGATCAGAACGTCGAGCTGAGTTGATTTAACCATGTCCGTCTGTCCGTCTGTCTGTCTGTTTGTATGCAATCTAGTCTCTCAGTTTTCGAGATATCCGTATCAAATTTGGTATGTGGGTGTATTTTTATAATGTATTAATCATTTGTCGGAATCGGAAGAATCGGACCACTATAACATATAGCTCCCATACAACTGATTGTTCAGATATGAGATTTTTCGTTATAACTTCTCCATTTATGCAGCTACGAACATGAAATTTTGCAGTACTTGCACCCATTATCAACAGAATACTTACAGTGAAAATTACAAAGATCGGGTCACTATAACCTATAGCCCCCATACAACTGATTGTTCAGATATAAAATTTTTCGTTATAACTCCTCCATTTATATCGCTAGGAACATGAAATTCCGCACTGTTTTCAATAATTATTAACAGAAAACTTACAGTGAAAATTAAAAAGATCGGGTAACTATAACCTATAGCTCCCATACAACTGATTGTTCAGATATGAGATTTTTCGTTATAATTCATCCATTTATGTAGCTAGGACCATGAAATTTCGCGCTGTTTTCACTCATTATCAACAGAAGACTTACAGTGAAAATAACAAAGATCGGGTCACTATAACCTGCAGACCCCATACAACTGATTGTTCAGATATGAGGTCTTTTATCATAACTCCTCCATTTATGCAGCTAGGAACTTGAAATTTCGCACCACTTTCACTCATTATTTACAGAATACTTACAGTGAATATAACAAGGATCGGATGACTACAACATATATCTTCCATACATCTGATTGTTCAGATATGGGATTTTACGGTAAAACTCCTTTATTTGAACAGCTAAAACCGATAAATTTCGTAAGATATTTTATAAATAATAATACAAAGTCTACTGAGAAAATCATCAAAATCTATGCTGTATAAGCTTTATCTCCTATAGCACTGATTGTTCAGATACCAGTTTTTGCCATATATCTCCTTTATGTAGGAAACTAAACCCAATAAATTGTGTTACCGGTTTACATACCGATCACATAGCAATGAAAATTACTTAGATTGGTGCCATATAAAGTATATCTCCCATACCTCTGATTGTTTAGATGCGATTTTTTATATAAGTATGTAACTCCTCTATCGATGTATGCAGATGTATTCAACAGCAGTAATCTGTCAAAGTAAAATTTGCAGATGTTCATGAAAGGTATGAAGCCTTCGGCATAGCCGAAGACAGCGCTGCTCTTACTTGTTTATTTTTAATATGATCGCCATATTGGATCAACCATTTTGCATTTAAAAAAGTTGACTTCAGGTTCGTAATCGGCGAGCCCAAAAACTCTCGAGTACCGGGTTTCGAACAAATCCAATCAGTTAAAAAAAAAATTGATCTACATTTTGGATCCGCCTTTTTGAATTTTGAAAAACTGACTTCAGATTCCTAATTAGCAATCCCAGGAACCCCCTGGTAACAAGTTCCAACCCATGACAATGCGTAAATTGTTCAGTATCAACGTTTTAATTTTACCAGTGTATTTTCGAGAGCATATTTTCGGGAACTAGACCCATTCTAATTGTCCAAGAAAGGTGTGTAATTAAGGGAAAGTTCCCCAATAATACCAGAGTAATTATATGTAAAAACCACATTTTTAGCTGCATTTCAACATGTCAAGAAAATAAAAAATTGAGAACATCAGCGTTTTTATAAAAAAATCGACCAAAAACTACGTGTCTCTTTTTTTATCACAAATAACAATATTCTGATGTAGCGTTTATGAATTTCCAAAAATAGTGTTTTTATGGACCACTCTAATATACATATAATTTTATATCTGTTATATTGCATTGTATTTGGTGCAGGAAAAAACTTTCGTATGTCCATTTCTTTCTTATATAAAACTCTCTTATACATACATATATAAGAAGTACTGTACTCCAAAAAGCGAAACCACAAGAATGTGTCTCTGTCTAGTTCAAAGGCAAAGAAATTACTCAAGGAAAATGAAACGCTCAGTTGGCCAGATACAGCCGATTTATAAAAAGTCAGATTTACGCACGGTTGCTACTTGTTAAAAAAATAACCAACCAAAATCATAAGAAAAAACAACCACATTGCACAAAATCAAATTTGTTGTTGTTTTGAAAAATTTTGAAAATAATCTAAATGACGGCCGTTTTTGGAAATATCAAAAGACTAAATTTTCTCAAAAACATCATATATAATTTTCTTGAAAATTTGTTTGTGGTTAAAATGCCTCGAAAGTCGTAAGAACCGTTTTTTCTGAAATTAAGAAGACTCAGTATTTTTTTTAATGTAGCATCATATATAATTACGGGGACCATTCGTCCTTTATTTTAAAGTAAAATTCATTATTCACAAAAGCACAGGGAAAGTTGTTCCCAGAATCGTGTTGCCCGCTGAGTTTCCAGTTCCACTGAAAAAGAACAATAAACCTGCACCAACTTCGTCCTGTAGTATGACTTATGATAAACGCATTGTGGCAGCAAAAAATGGCGAAGTCCTTGATAAGGATTTGGCTTCATTTTTCGGAATCGGTTAAAATCCGGTTACAGCGCCTTTCGAGAAGGGGAACTTGTACAATTTAACAATATAATTAACTGGTAATTTTTTTTTATCTAAATTACCATCATGCAAGTTGTACATACTATGTTGCGAATGTGGAATTTTAGACATCCGCGGATGCGAATATCTAACAGCTAACATCTGCGGATGCGGATGTCAAGTATTTTTTAGAAACAATTAGGTAAGTAAATTAAGTTACTTAGGTAAATAAAAAAATGGAAAAGTTATTAGTTTTTAATAATGTTTATTTTATTTAATACTTGAATTGCTGAAAATTTCGGATGTATCCGCCTGACTTTCATCTTCACTTGAAGAATCTAGCATAATGGCGAGATCGTTGTTTAAACAGCGCTTACAAGCCAAACCAGATGTCTCAGGTTTTTCTAAAGCTTTTTAAAAAGAATTTTTTCATTTTCATTCCTTTGACTGATTCAGAACATGGCGAACCTGTAACGTCATCAGCTTTTTTTTGCATTTAGTTTTTGTAATTGTGCTAATTTCTGGGTAATGGAATACATACAAATTAGATACAAAGTACATACGAAAATTACAGTTTGAAGTTTATGCGAAGTTATGCGAAGTATGCATAATCAGACCATAAGTTCGGGCGGAGCCGAACATTAAATACCCGGCGCAAGTATTAAATATCGGCCATGTTCTGAAATTCGAAACTTTGAAACCAACTCGATTTGCCAAATATTTTTTAATTATATCTGATGAAAAGAGTGAATATTCTAACTGAAAGCCATAAAATAAGCAGCAGCGTTATGAAATAAATCATTTTAATGCGAGACATGTAAATTTTTGGGTTAAAAACCATCGAAAAAATTATCGATATCGAGTCGATTTAAAATTTTCGAGTTTCAAAACATGCCTATATATGTTTTTCACCTTTCCGAAAGCTACCGCTACATGGCAAGCCGGGGTGTATCAATTTTGAGTAAATTAGCGTCCTTAAATTTCGAAAGATTGAAGTTACAAGCATTTCTGAAATTTACTGTTATATGAAAATCGGCCGTATCTAATTTTAGTCCGATTTCAATAATTTTCAACGTTTTTCTTCTATGTGGCAAGCACTATAACCACACCGAGTTTGGTACAAATTGGTAGAACGGTTACCGAGATAAGTGGGCGGTGCCACGCCCATTTTCCAAAATTTTATAATAAACGTATTTCTTGGTAAAGAATTGTTGCAAGCATCAATTTTGAATAAATAAACTTTAATATTTACTGATTTATCGAAGATTTCGTATATCTCTAAATTACCGTTATATGGGTTGTGGGCGTGGTTATTGTCCGATTTTAAAAACTGTCGGCCATTCCGTATGTTATACTAAGGCCAACAACTGTGCCAAGTTTGGAAGAAATTGGTGAAGCGCTTACCAAGATACACACACGTAACCATAAGTGGGCGTGGCTTCGCCCATTTTCCAAAAATTTATAATATTCTTATTTTCCGTCTAAAACTTATTGTAAATATCAATTTTGAGTAAATAATCTTCAGTAGTTACTAAAATATTGCAGTTTTCGTATTTTTGAAAATTACCGTTATATGGGAGATAGGCGTGATTATTGTCCGATTGTGCCCATTTTCAATGCCATCCGTCCTGCGCCAGAAGGAAGTGCACAAACCAAGTTTCGTTAAGATATCTCAATTTTTACTCGAGTTATCGTATGCACAGACGGGCAGCCAAACGGACGGACGGATAGACAGTCACCGCTTAATCGATTTCTCTTTTCATTCTGATCATTTATGTTTACATTTGTCTATATCTATCTCGATTCGTTTTGCCTGTTACAAACAACCGTTATGTGAACAAAGTTATAATACCCCAAGAATGATAGAATACAAGATTGCGCCAATCGAGCTGAGAGCAACTGGCCGTGACGTCAAAAAATACCAGAATGAGAGAGCA
>NW_023458570.1:3624949-3629221 GCF_013731165.1 Rhagoletis pomonella | reverse complement strand
CGAACTGCAAACTTTCGATTATAAAGGTATGACTTAAGCAGTTTGTGTGTGCTTTGTGGGAGTAGCATTTGTATTTTATACATAAGACCATCTAGCCAGACGCGGTCAAATGCCTGGGCGACGTCAAGAAATATTGCAGCGCAATATTCCCTCTTTTCAAACGCTGTTCGGATTTCGGTTGTTATGCGATTTACCTGCTCGATTGTTCCATGCAAAATGAATTGATTAATAAATACCTCTCAAAACAAACAGAAATATCTTTACCTATAACAGAAAGATACTTATCTCCAATATATTTAAAAATATTAAAAAATAATTTAATGCTTCATAAAAATAATAAAACAATATACTATCATAGGCGATACAAATCTTACAATTTCAATGATGATAATCTAGTTTATAATACCGACCAATTTATAGTAGAGTAGCTTGTAGTTGCTTAACATAGGTTTCTTAAACATGTATGTATCAGTATATCTCCTTTTTAGCCCTTTTTGGGAGAATATTAATAAGTTTTAAAATAGATCTTGCAAAACGCAAATATAAAAAAATAATATTAACTGACTTTTCATATGTATATACGAAATATTAAAATAAATTTTAAACTCCTAGATAAATACAAAAGTATGTTAGGATAACACTAAATAATACAATTATTTAACATAAGTACATATGTAAACTTGTATATCTAATGTGATTTTGGGCAATAAATGAAATGAAATGAAATGAAATATAAGAGTTATTACTCGTAAGAAATTAGATAGTTAAAATTTAGGTATTACAACATTGGTATTTCTTCTTTTGAAATATTTTAACCTAAATAAAAACACCTGCTGTGCCAAAAAATAATTATTGGCTTTCGTTCCAAAAAACCCAAGCTATACAACTGTCCTACCATATTCTGCTATCGCGGCTATAGTAAAGTTAGAGCAGAAATAAAATATAACATCTTGACATAAAGTATTTTTCATATTTGTATAAAGACTCGTTTCAATTTCTTAATTATAATATTTTTATGTAGAGGTACTTAGCAGATTCGCATCTTCTCGACGTTTGTTTCCTTGGCGACTATAAATTAAAGCAAAATTATATGGCGTCTAAAAGGCAATTTTTAGTGAAGAATCATATATTATACGTCTCACAGCAGCCAACTGGTAATTTCGCAATGACACGCGGTACATAAAAATATGATGACATGTTAAACTGCCGGTAATTTAGTATATTGTACGTATATTGTACTAATTTAAAAAAAAACATGTTTTTGCGTTAGTACTATGTACGAAAATATTTAGTAAACTGTACGAATACAGAATTGTACATTTCGTAAATTTTAGAACCATACGTAAATATTACGAATGCCTTCGTACAATATACAAAATTATTCGTACAGAGATTGCTTCAGTAATTTACGAACGTGTTTCGTAAAATAAACGAAAGATTTCGTAAATTGTACAGAAAAACTGCCTTACGAAGGTGTTTTCGTTATATATACGAATGGTTCGTAAAATCTTATTTCTTTGTGAAAAATGTGTTCGTATTATGAACGAAAGTATCGTACATTGCACAAAAACCAAGACTAGGAAAGTTTTTCGTAGCATTGTTACGAAATTTTATTTTCAGTGCACACGTATGAGTTGTATGTACTTGGTACTAGTATAACAATAATAACGAAAATGCCTTAGATGAATCAGTTCAACTGGGTATTAGTATAAAAAAACAGCAAAAATGTCTTATATGTAATCTTATTTTTAGTTGAAATACTTTTTGTACTTATAGGACTCAGAATTAAAATTGTTTAATAATTTATAAGACATTTGGAAAACATTATGCATTCCACCATTGGAAAAGTGGAGCGATTTGTTTTGATCAAATTCAGATCTGAGAAAATGCACTCTGCAGAACAATTTCAAAAATTCCAAATTTTAAGTTGTGTCACTTTTGAAGATCGTCTGCTGCGATATGTATGTTGGTGTGTATTTTACAATTTTGCTCACCCATATTCCAGGTGGCTTCGTAATGCGTAAAAACTATGTCATGCAATTTAAAACGGTGACATGTGATTACAACAACAAAAAAATTTATAATTTGAATGCATGGCGAACGAACAAAGGGGTGCACAATATTCTAAATTAAATAGAGAAAAGAAAAAGCGTTTCACACTGTATGTACACTGTCTGGCAAAAGTTTGGACTCACTTGTAAAAATCTTTTGGGTTTGCTCCGACGGGTCGCTGCCATAAAAACCCTTGCTGTGACCGGTAAACGTTCGTAAACGACTCAAATGGGGCAAAGTAACATGAAAATGGGTCTATCGAACAATGGAAACAGGGGTTATGGACCGATGAGTCCGAATTCCAAGTTTTTGGTAGCAAACGGCGAATGTAGGTACTGCCGTACAAGATCTAATGAACACCCTTCTCAATGTGTAAAGCAGGGTTGTTGCGAATATTCGCATTCGCATTCGCAACTGCGGAACCTCTGCATTAACATTAACATTCGCAATCGCTTTCGCATTCGCAATAATCAATGCGGAGCTTTTGCGGATGCGGATGTTGTTCAAGTGCACCGATAAAACGTATGTATATATGGCAAACAAAATGACAAATTGTAGCCAATATTTTTGCCTGTGGTCGTGGGAGTATTGGTGTAAAAAAACTGGTCAAATGTCATATTTATCAACTTTGACAAAAATGTCGCTAAACATATTATTTCTTAAGCTATATAACCGCGTTATCAATGGGCAGTCATACAAGTTCGAACTTCTACATGACCTTTAACGTACGTAAAAGGGAACATAGTCTTTTTAACAAAATTTTTTTTTCTGTGCCTGCATTGGTTTCTTTCATTATGATTTTTTTGGACTAATCTTAAAAAACTACTACGACACAAAAGAAGAAAGTGTGCACTGTTCATAGGGATATACATTGAATCCTTGGCTAAAAACTTCTGTGGTAAAACTGTCCCTTCTTTGCTATGTAAAGTCAAAGAGTAAGCTCCTTCAATAGAGATTTCCAGCAGAAATGATCAACGTCTGGCCATAAAGAGAATCGACCCAATAAACACCAAAAAAATATTTCTCCAACCCTGGAGAAATTCATAGTTCTCAAGTTGATATCTAGCATAATTCTCCAACTCATCTCTAACCGACGGGCAGATACGTAAAAAGTGATAAAGGAACGAATTTTTAATTATCAAGTAAAAAATGAAAGCTAAATAAAGAGGAAAATTACCAACAAAAAGTAAATAATCTAAAAATAAGTTATTTTACTATTTCAATTTCAGTATTTCAATGATACTTTTGAGACCAATTGGAGAATTACATTGGAGTTCAAGTTGAGAACTAGCATTTTCTCAACTTGAGAAACAGTACTTTTTTCATACAAAGAAAACTGCCCTTTTTGTTGAGAACGCTATGATCCACCACTTGATGTACTGTTAAGAAACAACGTTGAAGATTTGAGAAACATTTTAGTTCTCAACTGAACCTCAAGTTGAGCTGAAACCTAAATGTTTGTTGGGGATGCTCAAATAATTAAAAAACTATAGGTCTGCCCTTTAATAAGATAAGAATTACGTAACTATCTGAGATTCGAATGCTTATAAAAAAACAGGGTGCTTTTTAAAAAAATAACAATATGTATTCTGATCCGATTCGGCTGGCAGCCACGCCTTTAAAAACAGAATTTTTTTTTTTAATTTGCATTCCTGGAAAGCACAAATTTTTCAAACCAGTCGCAGCAGAAAGTATTAAAATTGAATAACAAAAACTAAAATCGAAAAACGCTGATGAAGTTACAGAGTCGCCAAATTCTGAAACAGCCAATGAGAATGAAAAATTTTTTTTAAAAAGCTTTAGAACCTGATATATGTATCTGGTTTGGCTTGTAAGCGCTGTTTAAACAACGATCTCGCCATTATGCTAGACTCTAATTGTTTCTTAAAAATTCTTGACATCCGCATTCGTATCCGCATCCGCGGATGTTAGCTGTTAGATATTCGCATCCGCATTCGCATCCGCGGATGTCTAAAATTCCACATTCGCAACATCCCTAGTGTAAAGCCGTTTGGCGGTGGCAGTGTCATGGTATAAAACGGTAAAGTGAGTCAAAACTTTTGCAGGGAAGTGTATATGAAAACATATCGTCGTCTCAGAAAACGGATGTCGAATGTTACAAAACACGGTTTTGAGAAAATTGACTTTGAAGTTTAAGGTCGAATTAATCCGAAACTGTACGGTAGATTTTTGTAACTTTTGAAGGAGACGTAGTTGGTG
>NW_023458570.1:3618493-3624849 GCF_013731165.1 Rhagoletis pomonella | reverse complement strand
GAAACGCCGTGGTACACTTGTTCCTTCTGCCAAAATAGAAGTGGATATAATTTCTGACGGTTCTTTTACGAAATTGAACCAAACTTAATTTGTCTTTGAAATTAAAGTTGATTATGTAAAGGCCACCTCAGGGCGGACTTGCCCGTTAGAGGGTTAAGGCATCCTTATGAGCCATATTTATAGCTTTAGGTAAATTGGGTTCGGTTCGAGCTATTATCGAGAGCGGACGTGTGCCTAAGCAAACAAACAATTTATAATTGAATAATTGAAAAACTGTTTAAAACTCATAAAAATCCGAATTGGATTTAAACCACCATAATGAGTGAAAAAGACAATAGCAATAATCCGTTTGGATTATTGGAAGATTATTCTGATCAACATTATACAAACTTAATTAATAGCAATTTTGCTAAAACTTCAGAAATGTGTGCAAACGTGCAAAGTGAACATCAAGGTGACCTTGAATTTGTGAAAACAAATAGCAACAATGTTATTGATAACACTCGTGTTAAAACTAATGCTAAAGCTGAGTACCTAATAAAGAGACGCAGAGAACAAAGAGAAGGGCAAATAGACTCATATCGAGAGATTGAAGATATTGGTGACGAAGCTGTAAGCAAGCAAGCATTGATGGCGTTACTCCAATCACTTACCGCACAAATCAATGAACTAAAGAGCATAATATTACAACTTAACTCTGAAAAAGCAATTCTCAAAGAGGAGAATGAACAACTAAAGAAAAATCCAAATAAAAACAATGAAGATCACCATACTTCTATGTTAGAAGACGACACTACTGAAATTGAAATGGAAGAAAATTTCTCCGCTCCTCAAAGAGAAGAGAGCAATAAAACTTCGGAAATTCCTCCAAAAACAATGCCTAAACAGACAAAATCAATACCAAAACGTGGGTCAAAAAAAAGTAAAGAGAATCCGCCGGTATTTATTTGCTATAACATTAACCAAAAAGAAATGTCAATTAACTTACAGCAATTATTAAAACACAAAAACTTTGTTTTCAATATTATTAACAAAAACGTAACACATATAAGTTCAGGCGTTATAAATGACTATAAAGAAATTAAGACCTTCCTAATAAATAAGAAAATACATTTTTATACTTTTACTCCCAATGAGGAAAAGCCATATTCAATAGTTATTAAAAAACTGTCAAATGTTTATGAATGCGACGAAATTGTTGCTTATCTTAATGACCTTAATCTTGATATTGAGATTCTTAACTTAATTGAGAAACTTAAACAAAATTTAAAAGAGACAATTGGATAATCCAACTCGGCCATAACTCTAAGCTATCTGATTTCTATAATATTAAGTATATTCTAAATTGTAAAGTAGATTTCGAAAAATTAAAACCAATGGTACCCTCGCAATGTAAGAACTGCCAACGATTTACACATGTTGCAAGTAATTGTTATCTGCCATACCGCTGTGTCAAATGTATTGATACTCATGGCCCTGGTGAATGTAAAATACCCCAAAAAGAAAATAACAACAAAGAGCATGTATATACCGATAGTGAAACAGGCCAATTAATTAAAAAAATAGGTATCCCTGTAAGTGCTGGAATAAGCTTTGACGAAGAAAATGGATACGTGAATTGCTTGAAAACACATGAATTTGAATCGGATCATAGTGCTGTCGAATTGATGCTAGAATCGGAACATAATGTACTCGATTGCCAGCCAACCGAATATTTCAATTATGATAAAACTGATTTTAAAATGTTTAATAACGTTCTTTTAGCCAATATTAGTACGAACTACCTACCAACTAACTGCAATGTATCGAGAAAAGAGATTGACGATTGTGTTGTTAATCTCAGTAAAGCAGTTAACTCAGCTCTTAACTCAGGGGCGATACCAAAAGTTAAGGTGCGCAACCGTGGTCTAATAAGCCTTCCTACAGAAATACTTGATCTAATATCCGAAAAGAAACGTTTACGCCGCACCGTCTCAAGATGTGTAGATCCTCGGCGTAAAAACACTCTGACAGCTATAATTCGAAACCTTACTAAAATAATAGAAGAGCGTATTCGTTTGCATGAAGACAGATATTGGTCAAACTACTTTGCCAAAATACGTATGAACAACAAAACCTACAGCAAAATTAAAGGACTGTGTGGATTAAAAAAAACGTCGGAAATCCCAGACTTGATAATTAATCGGGAAAATATCGATATTGACCTTCCCTATGTTGACCCAACAAGCAACAATAATAGTAGCGACATTGTCTTAACCGAAAATTTATACAAAGTAAATGCTCTAGCTTACGCGTTTGAGCAAGTACACCGTCAAAACCTACACCTCGGAGAGGAAAGCTTTTCAGACTTGATTGAAAATAATGTGGCAGAAATAACTCAGTCTAATGAACCAATAGTATATTTCTCAAACAATGTAACAGCAGATGGTGAGCTTAATACGAACGATTCTGAACAACAATATGAACTTGTAAGCGCTGAGAAAATTGGTGCCGTCTTACGATTAACGAATAATAAAAAGAGTTGTGGTGATGACGGTATCTCGAACTTCTTGCTTAAGAGAACAACTAACGATTTCTGGAGATTCTTAGCTATTCTTTTCAACCACTCGCTAAATATAGGATATTTTTCCACCCAATGGAAAACTGCAAAGATAATCTGTGTGCCAAAACCAAATTCTAATCCCAATTCTGTTCTGGGTTACCGCCCAATATCCCTTCTTTCTAATATAAGTAAACTATTAGAGCACTTTATACTTGAAAAAGTTAAGCAACATATGGAGGAGCGAAATATTATGAAAGATTACCAATTTGGCTTTCGCCCATACCACTCTACGAATCACGCATTAACACTTCTATCTGACTTTGTATGCAGTAATCTGAATCGCCGACAAGCAACTATACTAGTAAGTCTAGATTTAGAAAAAGCATTCGATACTGCATGGGTAGAAGGCATTATATTTAAAATGTATAGAATATTTAACTTTGATAAAAATGTGTGCAAGATGTTGCATAGCTACTTAAAAGATCGAACATTTTATGTAAGTGAATCTCTACATAATTCTAGTATAAGGGATGTTGCCGCAGGCGTGCCCCAAGGCTCTTTACTGGGACCGATATTGTACAACATATTTCTAGCGGATTTCCCTGACCCGCCAGTGGGTACTATAATCTGTAACTCTGATATAAAAGTTATTATATACGCGGACGATATCCTTATATTGGGATCTCACCCACGCATAGCTAAAGCTAACGAAGCCATCAACCTATACCTGTATGAACTTAATAGACACTTTCAAAAATGGAAATTAAAAGTAAATCTCGATAAAAGCGAAACCGCCATTATCAAGGGAGTTAAAAAAAAATTTGCTTCCAAACGCTCGAAGGTATGAGCCCCTAATTAAAATTAATGGTATAAAAATAAGCAGCAAAGAACAAATAAAATATTTAGGCATAATATTGGACAGTAAATTTACCTTTGTGAGACACATAGATTTTATTTTGGGAAAAGCAAAAAAAATTTTTTTCTGTTATTCTAACTTAATTAAAAGACAGAGTGGTCTCTCAAACTGCATTAAATTGAATATATACAGGGTGTCCCAGAAGTAACGTGCCAAACTTTAGGGGAAGGTAGGTGGGTGGGTAAGCTCACTGATAAACAAAAATTTTTCAGGTAAAAGTGTCACCGTTTTTGAAATATTTACATTTTTTCGAATTAAAAAAAAATCGTGCCTTTTCATGTGTTTTCTTTAACTGCAACTACAAACCGGGCAATACTTAGTAAATTTTTTATGTAAAATACTTCCAGATAGTTGCCTCTCCATACTCAAATGCAATGTAGTTAAAATATATTAAGGAACCATCATAAAATTAGGACTATTTCTGGATTTTTAACTTTTTGATATTTTCTTCCCCAACTTTGACTATCTCGGGTGAAAAAAAATGTACTGAGCTATAACTTTACATTACATAAAAAAATTGCTCAGTTAATAAAGATTTCAGAAAGGTGCTACACTTACTGGTTTGAATAGAAAAAAAAAGTTATAGCCGCTTTTGTGGGTAAAGGACTGAGACACGCTAGAATGTATTTAATAGATTTAAATTGAATTTGCTCTTGTTACCGTCAAATGACATGCTAAATAGTACAAAGGTACATTATTACCTGCTCCTGACATTATTTTGTGTTACTTACCGGAATTAGTGAAAGTGGATTTTGTGAAATTGGACCCTTCGAACATTGTGTTATTAATACTATGACAGAGAACACGCAGTATACCTCGCATGAATGTGCGGATATTCACCTAATTTACGGTGAAGCTTGCTGTAATGCCAGAGCTGCTCAAAGACTCGATGCAGAGCGATACCCAAATCGTCGGCATCCGGGTCGTGAAGTATTCGCCCGGACTCATAGAGAAATATATGAAGGTAAGACTTTTACACCTTTCTTGTTTGCTTTCTTGTTAACTATCATTTTTCACTTTTTAAGGTCGCATACCTGGAAGGCGTGGCGGCGAAACAGGACGTCCTGCAACGGTAGATGCACGGGACGGGACGGACGGGAATACAAAAAACTACAGTTCACAAACCTTTAAAAGACCATCGATTTCATCCCTACCACATTCAACGTGTTCAGGCTCTACGAGAAAGAGATTACTTGGCGAGGTTTAGATTTTGCCGTGAAATGTTGCGAATGCATGAATCAGACCCCAACTTTTTTAATAAAATAATTTGGAGCGATGATTCATCATGCAAACGTGATGGTTAGATTAATTTACATAACCTTCACAGTTGGCAGATAGACAATCCTCACGAAGAATATCGTTCGCAGTACCGGTACAAAATAAATTTATGGTGCGGTATTTTTAATTGTCAGATATTGGGACTTGTGGAACTGCCGCCAACGACCAACTTTCCCAGTTACTCAGAGTTCCTTCAGGAACGGCTTCCAAATCTTTTAGAAGATGTACCCTTAAACCTGCGGCGACGACTATGGCTGCAAAATAACGGTTGCCCTGCTCACTACGGGCGTGAAGTAAGAGCTCATCTAGACGAAACTTATCCTCGCCGATGGATTGGACGATACGGGCCAATCACGTGGCCCGCTCGATCGCCAGACCTGAATCCATTCGATTTTTTCTACTGGGGCTGTCTTAAGGACAAAATTTATTCAAAAACAATTCAAAACGAAGAGCATTTGCGGGAACAAATAAATGGAGCTGCTGCTGAGATAGCCCAATTGGGTTTAAGATCTCTAAAAGCGTCTTTTCTTAAAAGGTGCCGAGCTTGTATTAGAGTAGAAGGTCGCCAATTTGAGCATATTTTATCAATAAATGAATAAATTTTTCTTCAAACAACTCATGTATATCTTATTTCACGTGAACCCATCCTTCACACAAAATATTGATAGATATAGCCCTTGTTATAGACTCTACTCCGAATTCCGGTAAGTAACATAAAATAATGTCAGAAGCAAGTAATTATGTACCTTTGTACTATTTAGCATGTCATTTGACGGTAACAAGAGCAACTTAAATTTAAATCGATTAAATACATTCTAGCGTGTCTCAGTCCTTTACCCATAAAAGCGGCTATAACTTTTTTTTTTCTACTCAAAACAGTAAGTGTTGCACCTTTCTGAAATCTTTATTAAATGAGCAATTTTTTTATGTAATGTAAAGTTATAGCTCAGTACATTTTTTTTCACCCGAGATAGTCAAAGTTGGGGAAGAAAATATCAAAAAGTTAAAAATCCAGAAAAAGTCCTAATTTTATGATGGTTCCTTAATATATTTTAACTACATTGCATTTGAGTATGGAGAGGCAACTATCTGGAAGTATTTTACATAAAAAATTTACTAAGTATTGCCCGGTTTGTAGTTGCAGTTAAAGAAAACACATGAAAAGGCACGATTTTTTTTTAATTCGAAAAAATGTAAATATTTCAAAAACAGTGACACTTTTACCTGAAAATTTTTTGTTTATCAAGGAGCTCACCCCCCCACCTACCTTCCCCTAAAGTTTGGCACGTTACTTCTGGGACACCCTGTATAAACAAATAATTAGGCCAATAATTTCTTATGGTCATCCTATATGGTTCAACATTTCCTCAAGCCAAATGGAACGACTTAGAAGATTTGAGCGATATATCTTACGACTTTGTAGCGGACTCAACCGCCAACCCTACAGAACAGGTACTTTTCGGAAGAGAGTATCCAATAAAGTTCTTTACAAAAAATGCGGAATATCACGAATAGATTCCTTCCTAATCAAATCTTCATATCGATTTGTTGAAAGAATGGCATACATGCAAAATTTTTTTTTTTTTTTTTTTTTAAATTTGTTTTTATTTATTGAATCTG
>NW_023458570.1:3613807-3618393 GCF_013731165.1 Rhagoletis pomonella | reverse complement strand
AGGGTTAGCGGTCCGCGAATGGCGCGACCTTTATTTTCTGGATCGTGATAATACCCTTGTGCACAAGTGCGCTCGGGTATAAAAATATTGGCTACAAGTTGTCATTTTGTTTGCCAGATATACGTTTTATCGGTGCAGTTGCATAACATTCGCATTCGCAAAAGCTAACTGGAAATATTACTGAAATCAAATAGCAGAATGTATATATGAATTATATATGGCGCTACATTAACAAAATATTTGAATTGAAAAATAGTGATTTAAAAAAACTAGAAAAATTAAAAAAAAAAATGTCAGCTGTTTTTCTCTAAAACCACACTTTGCCCTAAAATTTTCAGATGCTCGTAACTCAGCGATTTTTTTTTTGGCAAAACAAAAAATGCGTGTATTTTTATTTGTCCTAAAAAACATGAAAAGTCGTATTAATCTTGATATCGAATTTTGAACCCATTCACCCTGCATGAATTGAAAGCCTTACATTAAAAATAGAAATTAAAAAATTCATTTATTAATTTTTGGCATTCAGTGTGCAATACATAATAATGTTTAGCTACTACACTTTTGAAGAATATAAAGGCTGTTGCGGGTCAAATCGTTTTTATGCACTACTAATGTAAGTAGCGGATAAGCAAAGACAAAAAATTGTATGTATTGTATTTTCTTATGACGTCTGATCTATTGTACCTGCCTTTGTGTGTGTGTTTCAACCTTCTTCAAATTTTCACTAATTTCTTTCCCAATAAGTAATCTCCACAGCTTTTTTGTTTCTTTGCACTTGATAACTGAGTCATGCGAATATTCTCATTTCAACTCGCCGCACCATATTTAATAGCACTGCATATATTTTCTTGCCACATCTAAATTCTCTCCTTATCTCATCTTCACTGATTACATCTTCAACCGGTCATTACTCACTTAAATAGTTATCTTTCATTGCTGCCGCTTGCGCCATTAACCTTCTGTGGCTTCGTCTTTAACTTTTGACTACAGTCATTTGCATCAGGCCGTAGGAAACAAATGTCACTTTTTCCTTTTTCACTCTCTTACCATTCCCAAGGTGATGCGATACTACCATGAGCAGCAGAAGGATCATAATAGATTAGACTTGAATAGTACAGTTTATAAGTTGTAGGTGATTAGGGAAAAAATGAAAAGAACAGAATGCATTCATGTATGGACGTAAAAGCGTAAATTTAAAAAAATTGGAGTGGTTTGTATATGTATATATCTCAACTTGACAGTTAGTTTGACTCTAGTGAACAATGTCCGCGTCCGCAGTTATGTATATGTTTTGCAATTCTGGGAATGTATGTATGTATATATGCGAACGGTTTTACCAAACTTAATTTTTTCCAAAACTTAATTCGATTCCTGCTGAAGTATGGAAAAAGAAGCCTGATGAGGAGATGTAATGATCTCCGAAGTAGCAGCAATAATTTCTACCGCCTGGTCTTTGTTGCTTTTTCTATTTTTATACCCGATCCGTCTGTCTGTCCGTGTACACGATAACTCGAACAAAAATTTAGATATATCAACAAAATGTGGTATGTGGGTTGCCCTTTATCCAAGGTAGGCTGGTATTGAAAAAAGGTGAAATCGGACTGTAACCACGCCCACTTCCCATATAACGGTATTTTCCAAAAATGCAAAAACTACGACATTTCAGTAAATATTAGATGCAAATTGTTGAAAATTAGTACGTGAAGTAGAATTATGGTCAAAAATAATATTGTTATAAAATTTTTGGAAAATGGGCGTGACCCCGTCCACTTATGACGAAATGCTGTATCTCAGTAGCCGCTTCACCAATCCCCACCAAACTCGGTACAATCCTTGCCTAGGATCTCGCTAGGAAATCTGTTTAAAATCTTTTAAATCGGGTAATAACCACGCCCACCTGCCATATAACGGTAATTTACAGAAACACGAAAACTGCGATAAATCAGTTACTACTTGAACTAATTCACTTAAAATCAATGATTGCTATAACTACTTAGCAAAAAATTAGAATACTGTAAATTTTTTAAGAATGGGCGTGGCGCCGCCAACTTATGTCCAGAAATGTGTATCTCGGTAACCGATTTATCAATTGCTATCAAACTCGGTGCACTTAATAACCTTGGTACGAAAAAGCAATCCGTTGAAAATTATTCAAAGCGGACTAAAAATTTCAATAATACGAGACTCCGATATTTCAGTAACTGACGACGCTTATTTACTCCAAGTTAATAGCTACAACAATCTCCTAACAATAAATAAGACTGCTATAGACTTTTAGGAATTGGGAGTGGCAACGCCCACTTTATGACTACAAAGGTGTATCTCGGTAACCACTTTATCGATTTTTACCTAACTTGGTTCAATTATATCATTAAGTCTAACTCTGCATAGTATCGAAAACGTTTGAAACCGGATAAACACCAGAGTTCAGAGAAAGTTGAAACGACGATATTTGATACCTGCGTCCGGTATATAAAGTTCGGTTTCACCCGAACTTATGCTTCTTTACTTGTTTTCTAATAACAAATGTATAAAGCTCAATAACACTTTTGAAATTAAATGCATGATTATCTGAGAATTTTCACAATACATTTTTTTAAAAAGCCACCCTACTACATACTTACATATATATGTGCATCTGAGACAATTAACAATATGAGAACTGCTACATTACTTAGAAATATTTATTCGGAATTTTTTGAAAAATTTGAATTCTTAAAGTTTTTATAAGCAAATATACTTTTAAGCAATCTTTTTTTCAAAACTCATTTTCTCTTAAAGTATTTGACGATAGTTGATGAAAGCGTAGTGACATTAGAGCTTAAAAAAAATATTTTTTTAATTCAGAAACATTTTTTTTTTTATTTAAACATTACAGCAACATATTCAAGTTGCATTAAAAATATGTTCTCAATGAGTGTTTTCCGTTTCGTTTATATTTTCAAAAACTGCATTTATTCAAGAAAATATTTCTAAAAAAAAATTTG
The DNA here is from genome assembly GCF_013731165.1 of Rhagoletis pomonella. NCBI lineage: Eukaryota > Metazoa > Arthropoda > Insecta > Diptera > Tephritidae > Rhagoletis > Rhagoletis pomonella. The sequence goes on along the minus strand of NW_023458570.1, from coordinate 3,615,406 downwards.
TGCGATTTTTTCTGTTTATTACTTACAGCAACATTTGTCACAGCGCGCACGCATCGTGAACCATGCACGCTCACCGCCTATGCGCGCAACGTGTTCACTAGAAAGCGCGTACAGAAGCAACTAACAATTGGCTCATATTTGAGACTTTTAACATAGCCTTATATAATAATGATAGCATTTGTGGTATTTTTAAGGCATTTTTAGGTTAAGCTTGGTATGTTTTAAAATAATCTGATCAAGTCCATTTTTTTGAAGTTCACACGCAACTGTATGGTTTTAGCGCCATTAGTCAACCATAAGAATGTAAATTTTATGCCTAGTAATTTTTTTTATTGTGATTATTCAAGTGTTCAACGTCGCACAGTGGTACAGCCCCATACATATTTTTGGAAAAATAGAAGGAGTCGGCGTATAACCTCAATGTTCCGTGTGCAACATTTATGGAGACAAATAAAAAAAAACGAAAAATTGGCGCAATCGATTTATTTTAAAGCATACCTCCCATATAAACCTAACCTCAAAAACGTCTTAATAATGCAATAGAAAGTGCACCGTTGCATATATAACTCCGAAATTTTGCCCATATGTTTGTAATAATCGGGGAACGGATTTTATGGAAATTGCCTTTTTTCTGGTAAAGAGAGAGAGAGTATATTTGATTAAGAATGACCACGATTTAGCTTTCCCTGATTCCATATATACACATCTGAAGTTGCCTTTTTTAAGATATTCGGCTTTACTAACTTTAATTGTAAAGGGCAAGCCCTTATTCCTGATAATATGAAAGTTTTAAACGTTCCATATTTAAATTGTATCACCTCACGTCGGGCGCCCGTTAAGTACATTTAAAGCTTTTCTCCGCGAACATCTAACAAAATGCTGCCAGAAAACTTCAAAATGCATCTTGTGGTTCAATGTTACTACAACTATAGAGATTAAAATTTTGCGAGTTATAAACTCAAATGTAGAAAATAGTCAAAGATTCAAAGTACACATTTTTCACATAATAAAACTATGTAGTTCATAGTTTTTCTCTTTTTACTTGTAAAATAAACATTTCTAAAATATTCGTTTTTGTTATTTTTTTGGCCTTTATAACAATTATATTCAACAATTTATATTGAGCTCGTGGCCGTTTTAAATGAAAATTTTTATTGTGGAAAAGCAACAATAATTTGAAAAAATGGTAGAAGTGATAGCTATTTCGGAAATCACCACACTTCCTCATCAGACTTCTTTCAGTAGGATTCGAACCGACGATCCCACTGACTCAGCCAGTTGCCTATGCACCGTGCTAAGTACGCCTTGTAAATTATCGTTTGCTTTTTTCCACTATTTCCATTTTTGTTATGCCAACACAATCAAGCGCAGCTATTCCGCTGCAATTCACTTGATCATGTGGTTGTTGGTATTGTTGGTTTTTTGCTAATAATTCTATTTTTAGAATGTTTAACTTTTAGGTGTGCTCGTCCTTAAGTTATTTGTTTTTGTTATTTTTTTGCCTTTATAACAATTATATTCAACAATTTATATTGAGCTCGAGGCCGTTTTGAATGAAAATTTGTATTGTGGAAAAGCAACAATAATTTGAAAAAATGG